>NW_021703784.1:93256365-93471439 GCF_005190385.1 Monodon monoceros | reverse complement strand
TTTCTTTCTTTCTTTCTTTCTTTCTTTCTTTCTTTCTTTCTTTCTTTTTTGGTTATTTCTTGTTGGTAGCATTCATGTGTGCTTTTCATTTTGTGTGGCTCAGACCGTGCCCTAGACAGTATTTTATTATTTCTCATGATAATTTTATAAGTGTACAAAGGGCTCAGTTCATGTCATGGACGGTAAAACTGAGAACGGTAAAACTGAGGTAGAGACAAGAATTTGAGTAAGTTAATAGCAGAGCCTAATTTTCCGACCTTCATATTCTGGTTTTGGTCTTCTTAACCTGTAGTATCCAAACTTTTAAATATTATGGCCCCCAGTAAATGTATACTTAGATATAATTTACTGAACCTAGTATTTTGTGTATGTTATAAAACATACAGGAAATTAGAAATTTTTAAAAGGATGAGATTTAAAAATATAATTTGTGTTTCTTCCCACGGTCCTCTTCTTTCCCCCGGGTGGGCACACCCACTTGGAGACTAGCAGTGGAGATAGACTATTCTTCTGCAGAAGAGGTAGCCATGGGGACACCTGGAGGACCGTTGGTATAAGGTGTGGGGCTTTTAAGTTGGAGCGATCTTTTACAGCTTTTTAATTTTAAAGAAACAGCCTTTCTTTCTGTGAAGGCTGAATGGTCGAGAGTAAAGGCCTTGAGAGAGGTTAGCTTAAAAGACAAAAATATAGGCCTTATTTGTTTTCTTCAGAGTTGTCCAAAGGGAAAAGCTGGCCTACCCTGAGCTCCTGCTCCCACTGTGGAGATGGCAGTGGCTTTTTCTGTTGTTGTCAGGCAGTTTATAGAACGCAGGATAGCTTGGTAAGCGTCTTCTCTGTGCCTGATATGACGTAACATTGTGGAGTATGCAGCATGCATGTTAAGTACAAGTGGTTGTATTTGGCTTGTTGCTGCAGCATTTTTGAGGCTATCTGAAAAAGCAATTATCACTCGATAGAGTTGGATATGTGCAAATTATTGAAATCATCATTTCATGAAGACCAAACTTTGTAACTTGAATTATCCTGTTTAGTATTTGTTTACTCCCCCTCCCACCCCCCAGAGCAGAATTCTTTTTCTGAAAGGAACAGATGCCGTTAGCTTATCAGGACCTGATACTAAAAAGCCCACAAAAATCTTTGTGCTGCTTATTTTCTTTATTTAATCTATATGCAAAGCATATTGTAATTTTTGCTGTTAGAGGATTTTAAGGTGATGGTTCCTCCCCACCCTTTTTGTGCTCAGGAGAGATAGATCAGGAATGCCAAATTGACAACTTGGTATAAAGAAATAATGACCACTGAAATAAAACAGGAGTTCAAATAAAAAGCAAACCAGATACAAATGTAGAATGAAAATATCTTTTAGTAAAATGTTAGCATGCTGTACTTGGAACAGATGCCACATTAATTCAAAAGAGAGCCCAGAAAATGTGGCAACTTTACGATGTCAATGGAGGGAGCTGCAGTAGTTCCTGTTTCTCATTGTGTCAGGTTCTTAGTACCTCCAGGTCCAGTCCTGTTTTTCTATTTATTTTCTGTACATGTTACATGTTAATATACAAATATTAAATCCATGCTTAATATTTTTATTTGTTATTATTAAATACATTGTCATATTAATAGATATTAGTATAAAAGCCCAATAACTTGTAATCCAACAGTAATGATTCTTGTTTTAAATATGCATATCAACATTTGTAGAATCTGAGGCAAAAATGGGCTTTTCTACGCACCCTTCAAGGCACATTTATGATAATAAGGTAGTCTAAGAATTGAGACTTTCAAAGAGGCTTACTGCTTTTTGAATGTGGAATTTGGACAAGTTACAAAATTATGAGAATTTTGCATTTTTTTCTCATTTGAATTTGTAGTTATCATTGGACATTTGTTATGATTTTTAAGTAGCTTAGATTCATTCATTCCTTTTGCTGTGTTTTTTATGGTGTTTGGGAAGAGGAAGAAAGGGTGATGGAAGGGTACTATGCACACTTGGGTACTTCCAGAGTGACATTCATTTTATAGAAGATTGCACAGGGACATGTCTGAATTGCCTGTAACTTGCAGTGCATGGTTAGTGTGTCTGGGTGTGGAGGGAGATGGGCTGGGGGCTCTTAACCTGATTTACAGTGTGCCACTTCCTGAGCAGTGCAGTGATCTAATCACTAGGGGCATATCTTCTGTGCCTGTAAAGAAGTCTGGTGCGCATGCTTAGAAAAGCACTACTAGTTTTCTCTCAGTCAAAGCATGAAGGCTTACAATTTACTCATTTTGTGAAAAGGTTAAAAGTTTTGTTTTCATGCCATTCAAGACGAGGGAAGTTTTTAGCATGGCAGTAGAGCACAGTGGTTAAGAGTATGGGCCAGTTAAGAGTAAGAGTATGCATAGGCTCAAATCCTGGCTTTGCTCTGTGCAATCTGGATTTGTATTAGCTCTGTGACAGTGGCCAAATCACTTCACCTGCTGTGCCTCTGCTTCAGTTTCTTCACCTGTAAAGTATGAATACATAATAGTACCCTTTTTCTGAGGTTGTTACGAGGAATAAATAAGTGCCTGACACGTAGTAAGCACTAAATAAATGGTAGCTATTGTTAGCTATTATTACTTAACCTTAATTCTGGATTTTTCTTCTCTTCTCAAGGCTTGAGACAAATGTTGCATAGTGGGGAAAGAGCCTGAGCTTGGAGGTCTGACCTCTGGTTTGGAATCTTAGTGCAACCACTTAAAGTTGGGTGTGTGACCTTGGACTAATTATTTAAGCTCTTCTCAAAAAAGATGTCTCCTGTACACGCTGTATAACAAGCATTGTGCTGTTCACTTGGACTTCATTTTCTTTACTGATGACATAGGGATGATAATACTAACCTCTTTGGATTGATATGAAGATAAAATGGGGAAGTCTTAGGACACTTTATAAGCAATAGCTGCTATTATCATTGCTATTGTTACAGTCCCTCTAAAAGTTTATGGGAAAAGACTAAATATGGAACAACTTAGGAAGAGAGGAGAGTTTTCTTCCTGAAACGTCATTAGAAAAGGTATGGATGGGAAAAGTGATTTAATGAGTTCTTATTTGTGAAAACTGCTGAGAGAAATATAGAATACATGGGAGGGTGTCAGTTATTACAGAGACTTTAAAAAGTATTTTCAGGGCACTTTATATTTATTAAAACTCTTAGCGATGAAAGATTTTTTTGCACCAAGATACTGGTGTTTACAGTAGGTCACTTAGCACCAAGGCAGTAGTAGATAAGGCATTATACCTCACAAGTTCAAAATACTAATCAGCTGGTCAGTCCATTGGGTCTGTGGCTCAGGACAAATTGCTTGTGTTTGTTTAACCCTTGAGAACGTATGCTTGGTGTAAGAACTAATGGAAACAAATGTAGAACCCCAGAGATATAAAAGTGGCATACAAATGCTTTCTAGTAATGATGGACACAGTTTATTTGCCTTCTGATTTTGAGCATTTTTCCTCTGTGAAACTTCCTCTCATCTGGTGCCTAGTCTTTTCTTAAAGTAATTGTTATTTACTTTCTATATTTAATCATCATATGTTGAGCCTAGAAACTGGGCCTGAGAGCAGGTTGATTGTGAGAAAAGCCACACTTTAAGTCTCTGCCTTACAGTGATCTCAGAATTAAGATTTTTTTGGTAAAGAATTTGAGTTTTTAATATATTTTGAGGTTTTTTAAATGTATTTTTGAGTTTTCAATGTATTCATTAGTATGTAGGTATCTGTAAGTGTATCTGTAGGTATGTATGTATCTATCTGGTAAGTGAAACCAGTCATTGAGGGAAGGGGAATGATCATTAAGTATGAAATATAATTAATCTTATTCATTTACTGTCAATTTAGATCTGAAACTTTTTTGGTCTTTGGTCTGTATAGTTTTTTTCCTGAGATTCAACAAGTGTGTTTGAATATAGTATATGTTACCACTAGTGAGCATTTGAGTTAAAAATAGAATAATAGCTTCCATTAACTTTTTGTTCTCATTTACCCAGCTGCACCATTTGATAAAGGCCTAGTAGGTAGATAGAAGGATTTAGTATGTTTTATTTTATTTTTTAATAAATTTATTTATTTATTTTTGGCTGTTGGCTTCGTTGCTGCGTGCGGGCTTTCTCTAGTTGCGGCGAGCAGGGACTACTCTTTGTTGTGATGCGCGGGCTTCTCGTTGCGGTGACTTCTCTTGTTGCAGAGCACGGGCTCTAGGTGCACAGGCTTAAGTAGTTGTGGTACACGGGCTTCAGTAGTTGTGGCGCACGGGCTTAGTTGCTCCGCGGCATGTGGGATCTTCCCGGACTAGGGCTTGAACCCGTGTCCCCTGTATTGGAAGGTGGATTCTTAACCACTGTGCCACCAGGGAAGTCCTACTATATTTTATTTTGTCTGTGTTCCTAAAACATTGTTTCTGCTTTCTGAGCAGAAATTCCAACAAGTTTGTTTTGATAAAGTGCTGTACTTTAACTCAACAAATATTTTTAAAAATAGAGCAATTTTAATTTTTTCAATTGAAAAATTATAATACTACTTTACAATAGCTAGAGTAAGTAAAGCTTTGTAGTCTTAGACTTAGCGTAGCATGTGTACTGTGTTTTCTTTATTTCAGCCTGTATGCAGGGCCTATAAAAGTTGCTTCTCTTGGGTGAATGGAATTGTAAAAAGTTTAGAAGTATATTTCATTTTAACAAATATAGGAGTTAGAAGTGGACCCTATAGCCTCTTAGGGGTTGATTTAAAGAATTACACAATTTTGAAAATCATTTTGTCCCTGCCTGATTTGTAAAAGGTGGGCTACTTATGACAGGGCTGAACTCCTGTTACACTTGTGCAGGAACCTGTCCAGTTCATGATGCATTGGCTACTTTGTAGAGAGATGCTGCCATCGACTCTCCATTGCTTTTCCTCTCCCCTCTTCTTTACAGTCTTTTATGTCTGTACTGTGCCTATGCTATTCCCTGTCTGCTGTGCATCACTCCCTCCAAAGCAACCACCATCTTACTCTATTTCTCTTCAAAACAAAACATCATTGTAATTATTAGTTTTTAAACAGAGAGAGCTGTTATCAATACCTTAAGGCTTAACAGTTTGTGGACCTCTCCATTTTGGGCCCTCAGCCAGGAGTTGGATAATAGCTTAAAATCACTTCCAAAGTAACTGAGTATTTGTGAAACATTTCATGTCTGGACTAAGGGAGAGAATAGAAAAAGACCTTTTTACCTCAAAAGTTGCTGTATTTTCTGGTAGGGGGTGAGATGAGATCATAGAGGGGGAGGGGGAAGCCTTGTTAACTAAGATAAAGGAAATAGGAAGCATTAATTTGTTAGATTGCCCTTTGTAGTCCTATGGGCCTAATTGGAGAAAGAAAATGGAAATGTTGGTGTTGCTCATTCTGAAAGTATTTTGATTTATTAGTAGAGAGAGGACTAGTAGAATTTCTTTCTTTAGTTTGTAAAATACAAAATATGGTTATGATACCTTGTTATTAGGCATTGATTGCTTTCATTTCATTGTTGGTATTTGCACAATAGCAGACCTATTGTGCAAGTAGCAACACATTTCAGATTTTTTTGTAGTGATTTTGAACTGTTAACTGAATTGTTTTGGTAAGAAAAGTAAAAATTGGAAATCAGTTGTAGTTACATGTAATGGCTATCTTGGTTTTAAATTTGGTGGCTTCTAAGATCTGTACCAGGCATTTAATCCATTATTCAGTTACACATAGAGAAAAACATATTTGAGACAAGAGCTTTAACTTTATAGGATTTAAAAAAAATTCTTTTTATGGAAATTTAAAAACATACACAGAAGTAGAGTGAATAATATTAACAAACCCCACGTAAATTCAGCGTAAATTCAACAATTATCTGTATTTTGCCAAACTTTACGGTATGTGAAACATAACAAGGAAAGTAATTTTATGTTTTTAGGACATGTATTACAAGTAGATATGTTGGTATACTCAAAGGAAAAGTATGTGTGCCAGAATGTTAACTCTTCATACACTGTAAATTTAACAGTGGTAATCATCTTTTAGGATAATGTTGCTTTCATTAGTTTTTTGACTTATTGAAGATATCTGAGCCACCATCAACTTGATGGAGAACCATGTCTGCTGGAAAGATTTTAGTTTTCTTCTCTATCTTTAGAAACTCAAGATTATTAGTTTTGAATTTACTATTCTTATGAGCGGCATTTAATTTTATGTGCCCTTGCCTCTCTGCAATGTTTGTGTGGACCACCGGTAATGATCATTTCTAGAGTATGTCAGGCAATATTTAAGTCAACTTAAAGTGGAAATCACTAAACCCTGTTCTATACTTTATCCTGCATATTCTATTTCTATTTTACCCAAATGTATATATTGATTGACTAGGGAATACATATTATAACTTGTGAAAGTTTGTTGAGGAGGGAATTTTGACTGTCTGCTATCCCTGGACCTGGTAACAGTTTTTAGGATGTTAGAACTTAAGTTATTGTTTGTTTCTCTTTGGAGGGGGGTAGTAAGTTGTGCGTGTGTCTCCAGTTGTGGGTCCTGTTCATTAGTAGTTACTACAAGGTGATGGTAGCCTTATTTCTAAATTTCCTTGCTTTTATTAGTTTAAATTAGACCCATAGGGGTAATTATTCCACGCTGATGCATGAGGAAGCATACATAGTCATTGGTGGTTGTGCATCTAAACCCCTGTACAGTGCATTGGAAAGATATCTTTTAACATTATGATGCTGTTTGGAATACTTGGTGAAAGGAGTGTACTTATTTAACAGGATTCTTAATAAGCTCCCACTATACCAAAGATATCTTTTAAAAAATTATACTTACGAAGACTTTGTAGTATTCCCCAGTAGAGTTCATCTAGAGCAGCAAAACCTTTCTAAAATAAAACTTATTCCTTTAACCGGTATTCATTTAAGTGGGTTTCTCTGTACTTGGTTTCCATGGAAATAGCGAATAGCTAACGTTATTTATAAGGTAGAAGTAAAATAGGGTGCCTAATGGGACCCCATGCTGCTCTGATGAAGAGACTTAGGAAAAAAATCCATGCTCATGGGATTTTTTTTTAAACAAGGTTAATGGAAGCCCTGATTTCAGTCTTCTGTAACAGAACATATTTTTGGTTTTAAAGGCTAGCATTAATATCAAGCAAACTTCTTTTCTGGTCTGTATTGCTTTCACTTTCAAGTTTTAGGACCACTTACTTATCAGCATGATTGAGGCTTTATGCTTCAGACTCATGTTTCGCTGTGGTTTTTGTTTCAAAAGTTAAAATCCCCAGCATATTGTAGCTGTTTCAATTTCTCACTGACATTTCAGAGTACAGATAAAAAGCTAAATGTTCATTAATGATAGCAGTGATGGTAAAGAATCAATACGTTGGACTACATAGATTTTTTTTTTAATGTGAATGTTATGGAACCATTTAGTTTTCAGGCCTTAAGTCAGGGTTCTTTTTCATTAGTGTTGTAGAGCTAAACCTATGTAGTTAGAGAGAAAATATTCTAATTTTCTGTGGGAGATGGAAATGGGGAAAATCTTAATTTCTCTTTCTTTAAAAAGTGGATTGGGCTTCCCTGGTGGCGCAGTGGTTGAGAGTCCGCCTGCCGATGCAGGGGACACGGGTTCGTGCCCCGGTCCGGGAAGATCCCACATGCCGTGGAGCCTGCGCGTCCGTAGCCTGTGCTCCTGCAACGGGAGAGGCCGCAACAGTGAGGGGCCCGCATACCGCAAAAAAAAAAAAAAAAAAGTGGATTGTTGCCAAAGCCTTTTAAGTGAAATAAATGTTAGTTCTTTTAGTCTTTGAATGGGGATTTGGGATAAACCTTGGCTTTTTCCTCACTGCTGCGGTAAGGCCTACTCTTAGTTTTCTAGGCTTACAGCAAAGCCTTGCGTTTCTTAAGCCCCTTCATGTGAAAGAATATCATTCCCTTTGTGTTTGTGATTGGTGTGTGTGTACGTGTGTGTGTGTGTGTGTGTGTGTGTGTGTCACTAATTTTTTTATAGCCTGAAAGGCACCTGCTCATTTTTTAGCCTGGTGGGTGCACCTGCTCATTTTTTAGCCTGGTGGGTACAGCGGTGCCATATATATATATATGTAAATTTATTTATTTATTTATGGCTGCGTTGGGTCTTTGTTGCTATGCGTGGGCTTTCTCTAGTTTTTTTATCATATGGTTTTTATTCTTCAATTTGTTAATATGGTGTATCACATTGATTGATTTGCATATATTGAAGGATCCTTGCATCCCTGGGATAAATCCCACTTGATCACGGTGTATCATCCTTTTAATGTGTTGTTGGATTCTGTTTGCTAGTATTTTGTTGAGGATTTTTACATCTATATTCATCAGTGATATTGGTCTGTAATTTTCTTTTTTTGTAGTATCTTTGTCTGGTTTTGGGATCAGGGTGATGGTGGCCTCATAGAATGAGTTTGGGAGTGTTCCTTCCTCTGCAAGTTTTTGGAAGAGTTTGAGAAGGATGGGTGTTAGCTCTTCTCTAAATGTTTGATAGAATTCACCTGTGAAGCCATCTGGTCCTGGACTTTTGTTTGTTGGAAAATTTTTAATCACAGTTTCAGTTTCATTACTTGTGATGTGTCTGTTCATATTTTCTGTTTCTTCCTGGTTCAGTCTTGGAAAGTTATACCTTTCTAAGAATTTGTCCATTTCTTCCAGGTTGTCCATTTTATTGGCGTAGAGTTGCCTGTAGTAGTCTCTTAGGATGCTTTGTATTTCTGCGGTGTCTGTTGTAACTTCTCCTTTTTCATTTCTAATTTTATTGATTTGAGTCCTCTCCCCCTTTTTCTTGATGAGTCTGGCTAATGGTTTATCAATTTTGTTTATCTTCTCAAAGAAACAGCTTTTAGTTTTATTGATCTTTGCTATTATTTTCTTTGTTTCTGTTTCATTTATTTCTGCTCTGATCTTTATGATTTCTTTCCTTCTACCAACTTTGGGGTTTGTTTGTTCTTCTTTCTCTAGCTCCTTTAGGTGTAAGGTTAGATTGTTTACTTGAGATTTTTCTTGTTTCTTGAGGTAGACTTGTATAGCTATAAACTTCCCTGTTAGAACTGCTTTTGCTGCATCCCATAGGTTTTGGATCGTCGTGTTTTCATTGTCATTTGTCTCTGGGTATTTTTTGATTTCCTCTTTGATTTCTTCAGTGATCTCTTGGTTATTTAGTAACGTATTGTTTAGCCTCCATGGGTTTGTGATTTTTACGTTTTTTTCCCTGTAATTCATTTCTAATCTCATAGCATTGTGGTCAGATAAGATGCTTGATATGATTTCAATTTTCTTAAATTTACTGAGGCTTGATTTGTGACCCAAGATGTGATCTATCCTGGAGAACGTTCCGAGCGCACTTGAGAAGAAAGTGTAATCTGCTGTTTTTGGATGGAATGTCCTATAAATATCAATTAAATCTGTCTGGTCTGTTGTGTCATTTAAAGCTTGTGTTTCCTTATTAATATTCTGTCTGGATGATCTGTCCGTTGGTGTAAGTGAGGTGTTAAAGTCCCCCACTATTATTGTGTTACTGTCAATTTCCTCTTTTATAGCTGTTAGCAGTTGCCTTGTGTATTGAGGTGCTCCTATGTTGGGTGCATACATATTTATAATTGTTGTATCTTCTTCTTGGATTGATCCCTTGATCATTATGTAGTGTCCTTCCTTGTCTCTTGTAACATTCTTTATTTTAAAGTCTATTTTATCTGATATGAGTATAGCTACTCCAGCTTTCTTTTGATTTCCATTTGCATGGAATATCTTTTTCCATCCCCTCACTTTCAGTCTGTATGTATCCCTAGGTCTGAAGTGGGTCTCTTGTAGACAGCATATAGATGGGTCTTGTTTTTGTATCCATTCAGCAAGCCTGTGTCTTTTGGTTGGAGCATTTAATCCATTCATGTTTAAGGTAATTACACATATGTATGTTCCTATGACCATTTTCTTAATTGTTTTGGGCTTGTTTTTGTAGATCCTTTTCTTCTCTTGTTTTTCCCGCTTAGAGAAGTTCCTTTAGCATTTGTTGTGCAGCTGGTTTGGTGGTGCTGAATTATCTTGGCTTTTGCTTGTCTGTAAAGCTTTTGATTTCTCCATCGAATCTGAATGAAGTCCTTACCAGGTAGAGTAATCTTGGTTGTAGGTTCTTCCCTTTCATCACTTTAAGTATATCATGCCACTCCCTTCTGGCTTGTAGAGTTTCTGCTGAGAAATCAGCTGTTAACCTTATGGGAGTTCCCTTGTATGTTATTTTTCGTTTTTCCCTTGCTGCTTTCAATAATTTTTCTTTGTCTTTAATTTTTGCCGGTGTGATTACTATGTGTCTCAGTGTGTTTCTCCTTGGGTTTATCCTGTATGGGACTCGCTGTGCTTCCTGGACTTGGGTGGCTATTTCCTTTCCCATGTTAGGTCAGTTTTTGACTATAATCTCTTCAAATATTTTCTCTGGTTCTTTCTCTCTCTCTTCTCCTTCTGGGACCCCTGTAATGCGAATGTTGTTGTGTTTGATGTTGTCCCAGAGGTCTCTTAGGTTGTCTTCATTTCTTTTCATTCTTTTTTCTTTATTCTGTTCCACAGCAGTGAATTCCGCCATTCTGTCTTCTAGCTCACTTATCCATTCTTCTGCCTCAGTTATTCTGCTATTGATTCCTTCTAGTGTAGTTTTCATTTAAGTTATTGTATTGTTCATCTCTGTTTGTTTGTTCTTTAATTCTTCTAGGTCTTGTTAAACATTTCTTGCATCTTCTCGATCTTTGCCTCCATTGTTTTTCCGAGGTCCTGGATCATCTTCACTATCATTATTCTGAGTTCTTTTTCTGGAAGGTTGCCTGTCTCCACTTCATTTAGTTGTTTTTCTGGGGTTTTATCTTGTTCCTTCATCTGGTACATAGCCCTCTGCCTTTTCATCTTGTCTATCTTTCTGTGAATGTGGTTTTTGTTCCACAGGCTGCAGGATTGTAGTTCTTCTTGCTTCGGCTCTCTGCCTTCTGGTCAGTTGCGGCGAGCGGGGGCTACTCTTTGTTGTGGTGCGCGAACTTCTCATTGCAGTGGCTTTTCTTTGTTTCGGAGTATGGACTCTAGGCACCCGGGCTTCAGTCATTGTGCCACGTGGGCTCAGTAGTTGTGGCTCGCGGGCTCAGTAGTTGTGGTTCGTGGGCTCTAGAGCGCAGGCTCAGTAGTTGTGGCGCATGGGCTTAGTTGCTCCGTGGCATGTGGAATCTTAACTGGACCAGGGCTCAAGCCCGTGCCCCCTGCATTAGCAGGTGGATTCTTAACCACTGCACCAACAGGGAAGTCCCAGCAGTGTTATATTGAGAAATGAGGCAGTATGGAACACAGTAAGGTGCTATAATTTTTATTTAGTTCGTTTTGGTCATCCTTGGCAGCTTGTGATTGTTATCCGTTTGTCTGGAAGTGCTTTGTGATTATTCCTGGCTATCAGTGCAGCAGGAGTTTTCTTCTGTGTTTTAAAGGCAAGGATTGTAGTGTACTTAGGGCTCCATCAGGGGAGGAGTTTTTGTTTTGTTGTGGGGGGTGTGTGTGTGTGTGTGTGTTTCTTTGGACAAGCTTCTGCTGCAGTTGTTTTAATCCTGTTGAATATTTGTGTGAGGTGTTTTATCTACAGCAGTTCACTAGTTTTTTTCTGTGCATATTGGTGCTATTTTTAAAAATTTCCTTTATGTGGTAATTGTTCTTTTAGTTTAGCTTTTTTTCGTATATTTTTAAAATTAGGTGTTGCTTACAAATGACCTTCCTTAGTGAGTTTTACTTGAATTATATTTGTGCTTTGGAGACATAGGAATTGGGGTCTATTATCCCATCTCTGAGAGAACAAGTCCCAGTAGTTGCAGTTAGTGCAACAGAAAGAGTTTTCACAGATGCACTGCTGGGCGTTGATCCTCCTCCTTGGTGCCTATGGTTTACACCCAGAACTCCCATTAATGTTAATAGGAGGCCCTTGCTTAAATCCCTGTACACCAAGATAAATCCAAACTCTTTTGTAATGCTGTATAGATACCTCAGTTGTTTCTTTTTGTTGATGGTAAGAGTTTTGGTCCTGAGGTTAACTGATTATTAAGATAAGAGTTTGAGTTGTCTTGGGATATGGGGTGATTTACTAAGTCTGATCTGTAATTAAGAAGGTTATGTTAGGATGATTAGACTCAGAAAACATCTATACCTTTGTGAACTGTGGAAGCTTGTGAATAAGAATTTTTGTACCTTATAACATGATGAAGCAAGATTTCTTCTTTCCATTTATTTTTCTTAATACTTATCCACTACAAAATAAATGATTTTACAAGTTTTTGTACATGTTGTAAGAACTTATTTTTTTTATTTGTAAGCCTTTCCACAATTACTCTCTAGCATTTTAAGTCAGCTAATGCTGCTCACGTTTTTCAAGCATATAGGAGCTAATAATCTGCACTGTCTTAGAGCGTGGACATTGCAATCACTGGTCAAGGATTAGATAATCACTGTTTACTATACTTACCTGAATTTTTGGATTTTTGTTACTTTGTGTATAGTCTAAGGGAAGGATTCCTAGATTGAGAGCAGTAAATCTGGGTTTTAGACTGGGCTTTGCCTCTTATAATCTTTATAGCTTGTGGCTAGACATCTAGACTTTTTGGACCACTGTTCTTGAAATGAAGGTATGGATCTGGCACTCTGGGGTGTCCATTCTAGCTTTAGGCTGTTTGAAGGCCCACTTTCCCAGGTACCAAAGGAAATAGAGGACTGCAGGGCAACGGTTCCTAATCCTGGCTATCCATCAGAATCTTCTGGGGGAAATTTAAATAAAATATAGATACCTGGGCTCCAAATCAGACATAATGAATTCAGAATCTTTAAGGGTAGGGCATGTGAATCTATATATTTTTTGAAGTTTTAGAGTTATCCCGATTCTAAGTTTGAGAACTACTGGTGCAAGACATTATTTCTGTTCTACTTGTGTTTGTGTGTCTAGTTAGGGAAATACGACAGGTAAGTAACAGTGTGAGACAATATGTGGTTAAATTCTAAGATGAATGAGGGAGATGATAAACAGTTTGAGAATTCAAAGAAGGGAGAACTGGGAGTTGGGAAGGTCTCCATTAATCATGAGTCTTTATCTGGACCCTAATGACTGGGTGGGATTTGGATAGGCAGAGAAAAGGTAAAAAAAGGGTATTCTTGGTATAAGAAAGAGCATCCCCCAAGTGAAAGTTTGGGGAGGAGAACAATTCTGATGAGTATTTTAGTCCTTTAGTATTCTACTCTTGCAACTGCTATAGATTTCCTAAACATTTGAGGGAGTGAGCTGTGAAGATATTTGATGGGAGAGAGTGTTCCAGAAGAGTCCTGTGAAGGAAACTTGTTTGGAGTTTCAGAAGTACAAAACAGAGGCCAGTGGCTGGAGCAGATTGAGCAATGGGGAGAGGGAAGGAGATGAGGTCTGAGAGTAACAGAGGCCCAAATCACTTAGAGCCTTGTGGGCCATTGTAAAAGACTTCTGCTTTTTCTCTAAGTGTCATGGGAAGCCATTAGAGGATTTTGAGCAGAGGAGTAACTAGCTCTGTCTTGGATTTTAAAAAAGGTCACTCTGGCTACTGACAGAATAGACTCTGGGGGACAAAGGTGGTAGTGGGGAGGCCAGTTAGGAGGCTGTTGCAGTAATGCAGCTGAAAGATGATGGTGACTTGGACCAAGGAAGTGGAAGTATATTTGAGACAAGTGGTCACAGTCCATGTATTTTGAAGGCAGAGGCAAGATGGTCAGTTACAGGATTGGATGTACAGTGTGGGAAAGAGAGGAGTCAATGATGACTTTAAGGTTTTGGCCTGAAGGGATAGAGTTGCCATTTTTTGAAATGGGGATGACTCTGGGGAGGAGGTTGGGGGACAGGCAGTCAAGAGTTTAGTTTCGGACTTGCTGAGCTTGAGGAGCCAATTTGACAGGTGTTGAACGGGCAGTTTGATATATGAGTTTGGAAATCAGGGGAAAGGTCTGGGCTAGGTACAAATTCGGGAGTCACCAGTACAGATCCTTTTATATAGCTATGAGACTACATGAAATTACCTAATGGGAAGAGTTCCAAGAACCGAGCCTTGGGGCAGTTCAACATTTTGAGGTCTCGAGAGATGAGAAAGAACTAGCGAAGGAAACCCAGAAGAGTGGCTAGAGAGATTAGGAAAAAAATTGAGGGTGAGTGGTGTCCTGGGAGTCAAGAGAAGAAAGGATTTCAAGAAGGAAGAATGGTCAGCTGGGTGAAATAATACTGTTTGAACAGAGAAATGAGGGCTGAGACTTTACTGTTGAGTTTAGCAACAGGGGGGTCACTGGTGATCTTAACAAAATTGAAGGAGGCAAAAGCCCTAATGGAGTGGGTGCAGTAGAGAATGAGAGGAGAGGAACTAGGGACAGTGACTTTGGTTAACTGTTTCAGGGAGTTTTGCTATAAATGGGAGTGTAGATATGGGACAATAACTAGAGAAGTATATGGAGTCACGGGAGGCTTTTTTTTTAGACAAAGGAAACAAAATGATCCAGTAATGAGGGAAAAATTGATGCTTCTTGAGAGTGAGGGGAGAAGTGCTAGAGTGATGCCCATGAGAGGGTAAGGTTAAGAGGGATGGGGGCAAGAGGGATGATCATGATACTGAGGTCTAAAGGACTAAATCTCATTTAGCAGGATTCTGCTTTTTCTTCTCAGCATTTTTTGCCTTTAAATTTATTTCAAACTTACTATATTCTGTTAGAATTAGGAAAGGCAGATAAAAAGCAGTAAAATTTACTGTATATAAAATTAGTGTATCAATTTTGGTGTAGTAGAAGAGATTGAATCTTCTGCGTACGGTGACATTTTAAAGTGTCTTTGAATGACAATTATCTGTGCTATTCTAGTCCCTTATCAAAATTTATGATTGAGCACAGACTATAAACTTAATTGTTCAAAATTTGTAATGGGGTGGATTTTAGCCTAATTTAAAACATGATCTAGTGTTGAACTTTTTCTCTGCAAAATTTGTTTCTTGTTTAATGCATAGTCTTTATACACAAAGGTTTTAGATGTTTTACAGAAGGTACTTACAAAGTAGTTATTAATCACTTTTGATTTATTGATGATATTTTAAATTTTACAACCACATCAGAAATTTGAATGATTCATTTCTTTACCAGCTCTGATTAAAGCAGCTGCTTGTGAAGTTCTGGAGAGGAGGTGAATGATCCTCAGTTTGCAAAAAATCACATGAAGTTATGTTAGCAAGATGGTGTTCCTCTGTAAAAGCAAAAATAATTTCATTTACTCCAATTTATGTGTTTTGAATGTATTTTTCAAGAACAAGTCTGTATTTTAAAAATTTAGTAAGCAAATAAGGCAAAAAATTTGAACTACCTTAGCTACAAGTGTGAAATATGAGAAACAAGTTAAGTGGACTTTGAATCAGCTTCACATGAGGAAATCAAACTTGTATTTCAGTCTTATATGTTTTGCATATGGATAGTGTAAAAAGTACAAATTTATATGTAAATCTTTTTTTGCTGCTAACTCATTTTTATTAAATTACAGAAATTAAATATTTTCTTTCTTTTTTTTTTTTTTACATCAGTATCCCAACGGTAGTCAATAATCAGTCTTTCGAAGGAACACTTTGGTAGTTCTGATGCACAGTGTTTAAGAATCACCAGTCCAAAAATAATTTACTCTTTTTTGGGTATCTGAACCTCTGCGAATCTTATTTAAGTTGTGGATCCTCTTCCCAGAATTCTCATTACATTCAAAATTTAGCATATAGTGTCATGGAGTTGGCAAACCCCCCTGAAGCCTATTCACGGGGATCCCTTAGGCATAAAGGATCTCAGGTTTTAAAACCTGCCCTAGATAGTTTACTTATGTGATTTTTCTTTAAAACTTTATACGAAGATTTTCCCAAAAATATTTGGTCAGCATTTATTGTAGTTTATTTCTTAGGAGAGTAACTGCTACAGCTGTTTAAGACGAAGTGAGGTCTAGTGGAAAGGCCAGTTCAGTCAAAGGAATCTCAGGATCTGTAGATTTCTTTCCAGCTTTACTACCAGCTAGCTGTGTAACCTTCCGGGAAGTCAGTTAACCTCTCAGGCTTTGATTTCCAATGTGATTTCTGCAGTCCCTGCAAGCAGTTTTATGAGTAGTTTCATGATATCATGGTAAAATTCCTTGTCAATTAGGGATTGACTCTGCTGTTTATTTTTGGAGAAAATGCCCCAGAGATAAGTTGTATCCATTGTCCCTTTTTACTGAATATGATTTTCAGAAGAGTTTATTTGACTGTACTTTCTCAAATGCCATATGAGTAAAAGTTAAAATCCTAACCCCACCCTGATCATTTTGAGTTTCAACATATTTTATATATTCTGGGTATAAGCCATTGTTATTACATGTATTACAGTTATAATCTCCAGTTCTGTGGATTGCTTTTTCATTCTCGTAAGGGTTTTTTTGGGTGAACAGAAGTTCTTAATTTTAATTTGATCCAATTTATCTGTCTTTTCATTATATTTTAAAATGACAGTATTTTACTTCCTAATCAACTGTTTTTATCCAAAGTCATTCATTTAACAAATAATGCTGTGGGAGATCGATGCATAATTATCCCCAGCATGAAAGAGCTAATAAGAAATGCCTAATAGGGAAAATAAGCCTGCACCAGAGAGTTAAGAGTCCACTCAGTGAATTCATTCATTTAACAAATATTTACTGAGCATTTACTTCATGTTTTTGTTTGTTTGTTTGTTTCGGCTGCACCGTGCGGCCTGTGGGATCTTAGTTCCCCGACCAGGGATTGAACCTGTGCCCCCTGCAGTGGAAGCATGGAGTCCTAACCATTAGACCACCAGGGAATTCCCAAGAACCCACTTGTTAATAACCACATCATTCTACAGATTTTTGCATCATTTTTCTTTTGGTTGGGAGTCATTCTAATCTTGGTGATTAAAATTGCCATTTATATGGACTTTAGAACTTTAAAAAGTGCTGCTGCTAAAAGAAAGGCAGGCTAAAACAGCAAATTGAATTTCTTTTGGAAATGAATGTTAACTGCATGAATCGGGGCCCTTTAAAATTATTTTACTGTGTGTTTGGTATGACTGTACGTGATTAAATAAAAATTTATAATTTGGATGACATGAAGATTTTTTGAAATATCCCTTAAGGAAATGAGAATTTACATTATACCTATTGGAGTAACATAAGTCAACAAATGTACTGTGTTTAAAGCATAAGGATGATTCAGGTTTGGAACATGGTATGTGGAGTTTAAATAACTTAATACTTTAATACTAAGGGAAAAGTTTTAATATTTGCTTCCTAATTTTTTTTTTTTTAACTAAAAAAGAAGTTTGGGGCAAGGAAGAGTTAAAAATAAATAAACAATATAGCCTGACATGACCTTGAAATTAACTTAATGGAGTATAGTTAATCTTAAAAAAAAAAACAACACACAGTTGATAAAAGCATCACTGAGCATTGGATTGAGATCCCAAAACCTTGATTTTCTTTCTGGCTCAATCACTGATTAACTGTGTGGCATAGGGAAAGTCACTTTTGTGTTATGTGGTTTACAGTTTCAGGTGGTGAGACTTTAAGATTGTGAATGAAAAATTAAATTATGACTATACATATAAAATGCTGTGAATTTTAAGGCTTATATAAAAGAAATCCATTTCAAGATTAATTGAAAAAAAGGCCTTTTAAGTAGACCAAACTAAGGGCCAGTGATGTTAGCCTAATTTGTAACATAAAGCAGCAAACAGTGAAAGTTCATTTGTTGGGGATGAGGGTTGTATTTCTGTGTTACTTAGATGAGGTGCATTTCATTTCTGTGTCTCTTAGGAAAGGGAAGCCGTCAACTACTTAGTTTTTCTTGTCTTGAAAAAGCTGTGGAAAAGTGAAAAAAACTGGAAAATGAGAGATCTAACTGCCCTTGAATTCTTTCCTTGTTGTAAAAACTACCTATCTCTTTTTTTTTTTTCTTTTGGTTTTAAAACTTTGGACATTTTTGTGTGTGTGTGGTTTTTTTTGTTGTTGCTGTTAAAAATCAGCTTTTGATGACATGTCATAAATCTGTGTTTGTAGTCTAATTCCATTTTCCCCTTCTTCTGTTGTAGGGAGCAAGAGAGCTGAAGGAGAGCCAGTTTCCTCAAAATTGGTAAGTGCTTTCTTCAGGCAGCCATAGTGTGCCTGATGCTAGTTGGATAATAATTCAAATGTTCAGTGACATTTTTTTTTTTTTTTTTTTTTTTTTGCAAAAAAAGCTCTCTCCCAGAAATGAGAATGAGGCTTTGCTGTTTGTACTGAGTGAAAGTAAATTTTTGTCTAATTTCACGTAGCCAAATCTCAAATGCATTTGTGTTCCTAATAATACTGCTAGGCACGCATGTTCCTGCATTCAGTAACCTCTTAAAATGTAACGGTCCCCTTTGCGAAAAATGTCCTTAATGCAGTGGTTAGGGCTAAAAATTAAAAAATCAAGAAATTCAAACGTTAAGGTTCCCATTGTGTTTTGTATTACTTAATATGCGTTAAATTTGATGGCCTTAGTATATGTGCAAAATGGCTAGGTTAATGTAACTATGGGAACCTTGACTTTGAAATTTGGGACTCTTAAGCATGTATATTATTAAATTTAATGTTGAGTTGGCTTCATGTCTGATATTGCATTTTCAGTGTGTGTTGTTTTGTATAATTCTTGAAGAGGAAAAAAAAGAGAGAAATGTAGCAGTGTGGGGCATAGAGGCAAACACATTTTTTTCCTAGTATCAACTTTAATGTCTACTTTAACAGCTTATAAATCATCACACTTAAATCATTTCTTTGAATGTCTAATTCAGATTACACAGGGCAGTCCAGTGTCTAAAGACCAAACAAATATTAATCTTATTTGGAGAGCATGTATTATGATTAAAAAATTAAATTCAAACAAGATAACTGGAATAGGGTAGTCCCCTAATGCAAGACTACTCTTTTTTTTTTTGTTTTAATTCTCTCTCATAGTAATTAATTTAGTGGGTGGAGTAGATATTTGGTTAAAGCTTCTTTTCATAATTATGGTCCTTGAGGTATCTCTTAGCCTTTTGGGGATTGGGCTTTGAACGTGAAAGGGAGGCATTTGAACCAGTTAATCTTACATTTTACTACCATTTTATTCTACTTGCCTTTCTCTCATGGAACCACTTAAAATAAATAATCAAGACCCTACAGCCCTTTACTCTGAGATGCGATGGAATCGTAGATTCTTAAAGAAGAAGGGACGTTAAGGGCCTTCTCTTTCAGCCTTTTACCGGGTGTGGCAATTTCTCCTCTTATGTCCCTGGCATATTGTTATTTGGTTACATACTGAACACTACATTAAAAAAAACTGTAGCTCATATTTTCTGTAATGTATTCCGAGGAACTCTAGTTCCACAGAAATTAATCAATATTATTGGGGTGGGGCGGGGGTGGGGAAAATGTTCTGTGGTCAAATAATTTGGAAAATGCTGCTTTAAACAAAGTTAAACAGGTTTCTTTACTGCAGGACTTCTCAGAACCTTTAATATGCTAATGTGCATTGTGAATCTCCAAGAGGGGGATATGATATGCAGCATTCTTGAATACTTCTATTGACAGGGAGCCCACTACCTCATAAGGTAACCCATTCCTTTTTTGTACAGCTCTAATCCTTAGCTCTTCCTTACACTGATCTGAAATCTCTCTCCCATAACTTCCACTTCTCTTAAGTACTTATTGGTTATACTAAGACCACCACACCCTCTTATGTTATCCTTTATGTAGTCATTATATATATGATTCTGGCCAGGCTTGTCTGGACTATTTTTTATCATTAAATAGCATTCTGGTAAATGTGGCAACCATTTCTAAAATCTCGACCTCATTGTCACTATGCTTCTATACTACCCTTCAGGCTCCTTCATTTTGAATTTCTGTGAGTTTTTAAACATACTTCATCTTTCTTGTTGTTGGGTATGGTTGGGAAGATTTTAGCACACATGCTTGATTTCTGTAAAGAAAGGCAAGAACTAGAAGAGCGTATGTGTGCCTACCAGGCCTGGGTCCAGGAAGCTGATGTAGAACCTGTATGTTAGAGTGAACACTGGTGGTAGGGAGAGGGGCAGGACACTGCAGCAGACCTGTGTAGGAGAGGGTGCTGTGGGGAAACCCTGACCCGACTGAAAATACCACACCCTTGTGTTGGAATGGTATGACTTGTGTAGGTGTTCCTTTTCTTTAGTGAGGACCTGGCCCCCTTGCCCCCAAAAAAGCCAGAGAAAAGAAAGATACGTATTTTATACCCAAAGACATCCATACATTCAGATACCATAAACCTAATTGTGTGTGTGTGTGTGTGTGTGTGTGTGTGTGTGTGTGTGTGCATATAAATTTATTTTAGTGGTTAGGAAACATCAGTCTTACCAGCTGAGGTGACTTTTGTCAACACCTGTAGTAACGGGATTTGAGCATAGTAACCTTGCCAGATTCAGAGGGTGACCTCTAAAATCAAGCTCTTCGTGCAGCAGTGTTTTCTGTTGATCTGTAGAGTGTCACCAAAGAAATATCACCGTGAAAATAAGAAAAACGTTACATTGTTTTTTAATGTCATTTTATTGATTCAAGTTAGTAAATGTTAGTTTTCAATAAGAGCTATTAAAATATTGTTTTTATTTTTGGCGTTTGTGATCATTTTTAGCACTAGTTAAAAGTTAAAGATACATTTTATCTCCTAGCACATTAGATACATAGTAAGCAATAAGTATTTAGTACAAACTGAAACCTGATGTTTTAGTATTAGGCATCTGTCAAGTAAGGATACATAGATCTGTCAAGGCTTTCTACTTTTTCATATTTTAAAAACTTAATTAAACCTACTCTAAACACAATTTTGAGAGTATAGATCAAAAGTGGGGTCTTACACCAAGTAGATATATGGTATAGAGAACACTGAGTTGTTCATTTTTAAGGAATTCAGTCTGGGGGTACAATGTATTACAGACTTATTGTTAGTTAAAGAAACTTGGTTGGGGACTTCCCTGGTGGTCCAGTGGTAAAGAATCCGCCTTCCAGTGCAGGGGACGAAGGTTGGATCCCTGGTTGGGAAACTAAAGATCCCATATGCCGCGGGGCAACTAAGCCCGTGCGCCACAACTACCGAGCTTGCGTGCCTCAATGAGAGAGCCTGCATGCCGAAAACTACAGCGCCCACGTGCTCTGGAGCCTGCGCACCACAACTAGAGAGAAGCCCACGTGTCGCAGTGAAAGATCCCACGTGACTCAACGAAAATCTGCATTCTGCAACTAAGACCAGACGCAGAGAAAGAGAGAGAGAGAGAGGGAGGGAGGGAGGGAAGGAGGGAGGAAGGAAGGAAGAATTAAAAAAAAAGAAACTTGGTTGGTGAGTTGTTTTGATTGGAAAAAGCTTTATTATCAATTCAGGAACAGAGCAGTGATTTTGGATAATAAACTCAGAATTAGAGCATTACTACATTATTAGAATCATAATGAAAGACCTAGAGGTCACATATCTCCAAGCAGAACTGTAACCAGATAAAATAGTTAGAAGCCCCTTTCTTAGAGAATTTGAAAATAAGAAAGCCTACAGCCTTTCCAGCAACATGCTGTGTTGAGAAGTTGATATAAAAGTTTGTGTATGAATAAGAGTTAAGTATGTTAAGAATAGCATAGAATTTTACAGTTTACAAAGGGCTTTTCATATAACGTCACCTAATTTAAACCTCATAGCAATTTTATGAAATAGGTGATACCGTTTCCATTTTCCTGATTTATAAGCAAACAAACCTAAAGTTGAGAGTGGTTGCACAGTGAGTGGAATCAGGGTTTTTTTTGTTTTTTTTTGAGACAGTGAATGTTCTTTCTAGACATTACATCTGCCTTATTTTAGTGGGATTTGATTATTTTGTTAGGTTTGTGGAGTTTTTATTTATGTTTTGGGGGTTTTGTTATTTGAAGCTGGGAGGTTATTAGGTGTCCCAGTCGTTTGCCATGTGCAGTTTTCAGTGTAACGAACGTTGGTATTTTGTGTTCGGCGCTTGTCTTCTCTGGTGATAGTATTTAGAGCTGATGGGTGGTGAAGGGCATTGGACCTCAATAAACTGTTTTAGGAGAGTCTGTTCACATTTATGTTGCAGCGGCTGCTATTTATAACTTACTAGAATTGGTCGAAATATGTTAAATCATCTTTTTATAAATTTAGCAAATAATACCTTCTTTATAATGCTATAAACTGCCTCCAAATGGTCATCACGTGGTGGCTGCATGAGTTGTCTAAGCCCCCCCAAATATTTTTTAAAAGGATTCAACATGTGCTTGCCTTGTTTTTGTAGGCTATGAATATATATGTATACAACTTGTTCCTTTAGGCAGAAACCAGTCTCTTAAAACTGCTATTCAGAAAGAGACTTTTATGAAGAAGAAAGATATCAAATGAATCTTCTAATCCTTCATAAGTTTTTTTATACTAAGTCACTACCTTTTTTAACCCTTCAGTTTTATCTTGAAATAAAATGAGTAATTGGCATTTAGTGTCCTTGCCAAATAAAATTTTGTGCCTTTGTGTGTCTCTAATAAGCAGACGACAATCTGATGAAGGAAGTAAAAGCTGTCACCTCCTCAATAACTTGAGTTGCAGGCTTCTTATCCTGTGAGGCACTCTTTGACATTTAGAGCCTCCCGGTTAAACCGTGGTTTTACTTATTCTTTACCTGAACATTTTGTTTCATCAGTATAAAATTTTCTGATGTTTTATCTAGCAATTCTAAGTTAATTTTTTGTTATTTAAAAATAAGTACATATTTTCCATGGAAAATGTTGATACTCTGAAAAGAAGAAAGTAAATAACCCTGAGTGCTACTGCTCAGAGATAACTAATAGCAAATTATGAAAGCGCCACCTGACCTAAACTCTAGACAGCTCAGAGTATTACTGTTCTTACAAATCTTTGTCAGTTTGATTGACAAAAATGTGTCTTCTTAAATTTACATTTCTATGACTCTCTTGAAGATAGATGTTTTTCATGTTGGTCATTCTTATTTCTTCTTCTGTGAGTTGCTTTTTCATAATTAAAAAAAATTAATTTGTAGTTAATTTGTAAGCACTGTGTAACTGTACAAATTATGTTAACCCTTTTTTGTGTATATTGTTAAGTTCTCCATGTTTTTAACCTGCTGTTTGTTTCCAGAGTTTATGAGTTGAGTTCAGCTTTGATATTATATGTTGCTACCAGTAAAATAAAATATGGCCTTTCTGTTGTTGAAAATACCCTTCAAGGTGATTCTTAATTTGACAAAAATTTATCAGGAATCATTTTTGGACACATTTTCTGATAGCCTTAAAACTAATTTAAGTACTGTTTTCAGGAAGAACTCTAATGCATACATAAGTCAGGAATTTGAGTAGGGAGATTACTTTAATATTTAAAATTACAGTGACTGTATAGTTTTAACATTTGCTTTAGTGTATAGAATAGACTTACATGACAACAGAAGCCTTGGTCTAAATCAGTAACTTAATGATTCTGATATTTATGTAGTTCCAAAGATTTTTTAAGGTAATAAATATCTGGAAAAGCCTGGGTTTGTTCATCAAAATCACACTTTCCAAATTATCTCCCCTAAACATACTACGTCCATGAAAATTTTTGATTGACAATATCATTGTACCATAATAATGTGGAGGCTTTTCTAGCCTCCACAAATATAAGTTTGAAGGAATTTTACACTTTTGAAATTTATTATTTTTTTAAAAAAAGGTTAGAGTATTTTGATATTACATAACATAGTATACAAGCCCTGGGGGAAAGATTGCCAATGATGTTTTAAGCCTAGTGAGATTAGACAAATATAATGAAGATTCATATTCACACGATTACAGCCTGAAGTTAATGATTTCACTATAACTCTGTTAAATCAGGTTTTAAAGAATTTTTAAGAAAACTTAGGACTTTATCCATAGATAAATAATTTTTAGAAAGTATAAAGATTATGAATCTCATTGAATTGGCATAAGGAGTAACAGTTCTTCTAACTTCCTGATTGTTCCCTTCCTCAGTTTGTAAGAATGCTGAAAAGCTGCTCTAACTACAAGTTTTATAGGTACAAGGAAGAAAGGAGAAAGAAGTAAAGTTTAAATTTATTCAAGTAAACTTTTGCTTCAAGGACAGTACCTAAAATCATGTCTAAGGCCACGTTCAAGAAAAAAAAAATGCAAAGAGAAATTAGCCATTGAGTTAATTTAAATTGCAGTAGTGATGAGCAGAGCAGAATAGGAAGGTTCACATTCGCAAATCTAGACTTTTGACATTGTCTCCACCTGCATTTATACGTGCAGCCAAAGAGATGCACCAGCAGGCTTGAAAAGAAGATGGTGTTCATTGTATAGCTGGAAAAGTCTGTTCTATTGCTAGACCCACATCATTTGTTGTGCACGATAGGTTTATTTTTTAACATCCCTGTCATAACTTTGTGGAAAGCAGAGTTCATTGCAATGTGTTTGTGTTAAGTATTAATTTGTTAAATGTAAACCTTTAAATTATACCAGAATTGCCCCTGTTTTGAGTTGCTTTATTTTTTAAATAGAGTGAGAGGCCATCCAAATTGTGAGAGTACTCGGGCCTTCTTTAACCTCTGAGAGATCCTGAACTCTCCAGTTCACTCTGTGTGATGGTTAAAAATGTATGATCATGTTGTTATGTGTCTCTTTCTAAGAACAGCATGTCCTGGATGGTTGTCCTCTCCCCCTCTAGACTCCCAACGCATCCAGGACAGAAGAGGTCTTGTTCAGCTCTGTATCCTCAGAAAGTAGTATCTAGCGTGGTGCTGAGCGCCTAGTAAGTGCTTAGCTGTTTTCATGACCAGATTAAACACATTTTTTTTTCATTTCTTACTTATTTGAAGTGTTTTCTAGAGGAATGCTCAGAGAATAAAACCCAGAAATTTTTGGTGCCAATTCAGAAAAAAACTACTCATTTTGGAAAGAAATCTGTTTGGGGAAATTTTTTGCCCTGTGTTTAGTCGACGAAATATTTCGACTAATGTAATTTATTTTATCTAACGTATATTTCCTTTATACCCAACATAATGATCCAAAACATTTTATGATCTCTACAGCTGCAGTAAGAAGAGGAGTTTGTTATTTTAAACAGAGGCTGAAGAAACTATAGAATTAGCAGACATAAGAAAAAGTGGAGAAGGTAGAGGATGGAGTTGCAGACTCTACAGGAGGCTCTTAAAGTGGAAATTCAGGTTCACCAGGTATGTTTCATTCATGGCTTCTCCCACATCATGTTATTAGTAATGGCTAAATTAGTAAACAGGCTATCTCTGATTTTTAGTAGAGGTTTTAATCGTTTTTCAGTCACTTGTCCAAGAGTCATGTTATTTGCCTTTTATTACTACTCAACAAACTCATTGGTAATATTTTTGAGAACTTTAATAAAATATTCCTGATTTCTCTTCCAGACAAAAGAACTAAAAATATTCTTTTCCATATAACGAAGGTGTTAAAAAAAAACCTCTCTTTTTTATCTGTTTTTTGGTTCATCTGAGGGACTTTGTTCGTGTGACTTAACTTGCATATTTTATTTGTTTATTTTTCAAAATTTACTTTATTGAAGTATGGTTGATTTACAATGTTGTGTTAATTTCTGCTGTACATCAAAGTGATTGAGTTATGCATATATATATATACACATTCTTTTTCGTATTCTCTTTCATTATGGTTTATCATAGGATATTGAATATAGTTCCCTGTGTTAACTTGCATATTTTAAATAACAAGAGATATTTAAATTGACTACCATGTATACTGAAGTTTTTAGTCATATGTGATTTGGGGACATACTCCTCCTCTCAAGAAATTTTGAGATGGCAAAGTTAATATTCTGCTTTTAGTTCATCCTCACAAGACGTGAACAAGTCAAAATAAGACTTTTCTTGGAAGACTCATGATCTAAATTGAACTAAATTACTAAAAATTAGAGTTCTTAAAAAAATAATACTTAAATAAATAAAAAAATACTTTTGTTTCATATTTTTAATTCAAGCATACCAATTTTATAAAAATTATAATTATGAAAAAATTTAATGTTTATTGTTTAAAAATCTAATTTAAATTTTAAAATTACATTTATTGACTCAAAAGGGATATAATATTCTTCCTAAAGTTATCACTCTCAATATTCACATTATTTTCCTGTATATTTAACTATTTTTTTAGCATAAAATTAATAGCTTTTGTATTCATCCTTAATTATTATATAGCATTTTGTTTGTATGGTAATAAACATTTATTTATGTTTATCAGTGTTGGTTGATAGTCTTTTAACATATAAAGTATGTAAGATATTTCACTCCAGTTATATTTAGAATCCTTTCCTATTAAAAAAAGTTTAAGTATTAATAGTAGGGACTTCCTGGGTGGTCCAGTGGCTAAGACTCCACGTTTCCACTGCAGGGGGCACGGGTTTGATCCCTGGTCAGGGAACTAAGATCCCGCATGCTGCGCGGTGTGGCCAAAAAAAAAAAAAGTTTTAACAGTAAATCCAAGTGACATGCCTTGCTTGTAAATCTGATGCTGTTATTCTGATTGGATACATGATAACCTACATGATCACTGATCATGACAAGTTCAGGGATGCCAGAAATGACATCAAAGTAAGCACTGGCTATTAGGCTGAGGCCAAAGTCAGATTGTACATTTGACTAAATATTGGGGCAGAAGCCACCCCTTCATCATTTCCACTTAGGGAAACTAGGGCTGAAAATGAGCTTACTGTATAGAAGGTATGTCCTGAAACTACCTGGTGTTGCTGTGGTAGAAGTATACTTTTGTTCTTTATGGACCGAGATGATTTAAAAAGTAGTGACGTACACGTGGTTGTTATTGAATGAATGTTTACATAATAATGGCCTGTGATGGGCATCTCGTCTTTTTTGGGAAATTGCCTTTTTGATTATTCTTATGCAGATTTTTTAAACTTTTGGAGTATTTTTACTCTACATGGAACAGAGAATAGTATAAAGCAGAGGTTAGCAGACTTTTTGCAAAGGGCCAGAGGGTAAAGTATTTTATACTATGGGCATCATTTATGGTCTCTGTCACAACAACTCTGCTCTGCTGCTGTACACACAGGGCAGCCATAGACAATGTATAAATGGATGGGTGTGACTGTGTCCCAGTAAAACTTTATTTACAAAGGCAGGGTGCCTGTGGGCTGTAGTTTGCCAGCCCTTGGCTTAAACTATATTCTCATGAAAAATTGCTGCGTTCTTACAATAGAAAGTAACTTCACTTTGATAACACACAACGTCACTTAAAGTCACTAGGGATTTGGATGGTCTAGTTAAGTTGCCCAGCTTGTTCTGTCCTGCCTCTAATGGTCTGAAATGCAGCTTGCTTGATTACAGGTAGAAAAGTTGGCTTATTTATTTCCTCCAGAGGCAGAGACTTACTTTGGTTATCAGTTTTTAAATTTCAGTGTCGTGGAGGAAAACCTTTTTCAGCTTTAAAAAGGCAACTTTAGTATAGTACTCCACTCCCTGGTGGCAAAAGCAGAAAGGAAAATGAAGGACTTTTTTCATTGAAGAATGTGGCTAGCCTTTTAGGCTGCATTAGTAAAAATGTATATGTATAAAACCTTATGTTTCTATTTCCTTGAGTTCTTGGAATGTGTGTTATTACTATTTTGTAGATTAAGACCAGGATATAGAAGAGTTACCACTGTCATATATGAAGTAGATTATAGTAACATATACCTTGTGTATTTGGAGGTCACATGGCTGGCAATCTCAGCTATCCAAAATGTATACCTTAGCACCTGAAGTAAGGTTTTTGACAAGCTAGAATAAATGTTAGAAGTCACACAAGATTATACATTTTACTCAAGGGGGATTTCTTAGGCTATTCACTCATCTTAGAATTACTTCACTGAGTGTATCACAAAGCAGCTCAGAAGTAGCAAATTGGAATTGGGGTTCAGGGGCTCTTAGAGGGAGGCATAGTAATAGTAGCAAGATTTGCTAGCTGACTGCTTGGCATTAAGGAGTAGACTGAAAAACTCAAATGCAGGCACAAGAACTCTTTAGGACACAGCAGTTTGGGGCCTTTATCGTAAGGACCTTTTTGTATTGTTTGCAGAATAGTATATTGAGGTAATCATGCCTCTAAGTGTCATTAAATGCTGCTTTTTTTCTATTTAATAAGGCAGATAAGTATATAATATATTTTAGAAAGGTTTTATTTTACGACTAAAAACTATTATTTATTTATTTATGACTGTGCTGGGTCTTCGTTGTGGCGTGTGGGTTCTTCATCGCGGCACGCGGGCTTCTCTAGTTGTGGCGTGTGGGCTCCAGAGTGCGCGGGTTCAATAGTGCAGTGTGCAGGCTTAGTTGCCCTGCAGCTTGTGGGATCTTAGTTCCCCGACCAGGGATTGAACCCATGTCCCCTGCATTGGAAGGCGGATTCTTAACCACTGGACTACCAGGGAAGTCCCTATGACTAAAAACTTTAAAAGTGTCTTGTCACCCAAAGAGAGGGACAGATTTTTCAGCTATGTGAAAAATTCACTTGGAGAACAGCTTATTCCTAGATACTTTTAGGACTCAGCCTTCTGACATTCCTTTATGCTTCAAATTCTTCCGTCCCTGGTTATTGTTACCTTTGGGCAGTGATGCTTTTGGAAGTTGGGTTAGGTCAGTTGACATCCATTTTTCTTTGTTTTTCATTTTTTGGACTTATGTGTTCCCTAGTAAAGGTCTTTCTCATTCAGTATTCTGGTAATACTCTCCTTCCCACAGGAACCCAGGTAGGTAAAATTTTGCATTACTTTTCCTTCGCTTCCTTACTCTCAAATACTGAGCATCACTGCTCCACTGAGTGCGTCCCCCCTCCCCCCACAGAGAGGACAGTGGCAGAGTCACATCTGACACTAGGCTCCTTCTGTGAACCAAACCCACAGACTCGCCAAATCTGTTTGCTGTATACAAACAGGCCTGTTTTTGTTTGGGAGCACCTTCTTTCCAGGACTTACTTGGGACTCTAGACAATGACAACCTTTTAAAGGGATGTTTGGCTTTTGGAGCATTCAGCTTATTTAAATTGTCTTTTAAAAGCTCCCCTCCCCCAGCCCATCTCCAGATTTGTTTAAAGGCGGGAGGCTCTTAGTTTCAAATATAAAGCGATAGTTTGAATTTTTTTTTTTATTATTAAGAGGAGTGTTTCATTAACTTTTTATATGGATCACAGAAGCTTTTGGTCTGTTCTGATTGTGGTATTGCTTATTTTTTTGTGTGGGCTTAAAACTCTAGATTTTGGGGGCTGAGCCTGATTAGCCATAGTGAGTTTATATGTAAGACTGATGGCTCTTTTTCTCTTTTTATTATCAGAAACTGGTTGCTCAAATGAAGCAGGATCCACAGGTAAAATACTACTTTTATTCATTTAATTTTTAAATAAAAATAATTTAAAATAAAGTGACCATAAAATATTAAAATACAGGCAATACTTAGGTTTTAGAAATTATCTCATCTGTAACAGCAATTTTTTTTAGTACATTGGTCTTCATGTTATAAGAATTAAGAAAGCTCCAGTCATTCTATTATAATATAGCTATTATTTCATCTTTGTTAGTGTTATTTTGCTTGTATTTTATGTTAATTGCTTTGAATATTTTGGGAAAAAGAATTGCGAGTTAATACTCTTCATATAGCTTAAATTTCATTTCCACAAGCCCACTTACTCAAAATCAGAATTCGCAAGGCTTTCTGTAATCTCAGAATTATTGAATATGGCCCAGAACCATTTTTATTTTCTCATAGTTTATAGCATAGAACATTTAAGTACTTAATCTCACCATGTTCAGAATAGAATTTTAGAATACTTTTTTAAAAGCATTTTTAAAAATTTCATTTTTGAAAGAGCCCTTAGAGAGGGTTTTAAAGAACCTTATATAGTAATTCATCAGGTGTTATCTTTTCTTTAAAGTCTCATAGGGGTTTTTGGCTCAGGCATTTTATTTTCTATCCCTGAAGAGAAATCTTCCTAAAAATTTATCTTGTCTTTAATTAGTATATTTATTGTTCAGGCAGTGTCTCTTTTGCAGCAATTAGACAGTGGGTCATAAGTATGGAGAGTATTTATTTAGACATTCTCAGGATTTCTCCCTTGCATTTGTTTACTCATAATCTGTTCACAGAACACCTACCTAGACCCATTGATGGTGGGGGGTGTGTGTGTGTATATGTATATTTGTATATGTACACACACATTTTTTTTTTTAGCTTGTTAAACATACCATACATGCCTCATTGTAAAGTTAAGTAAAAAAGCTTCTTGGATTAAAGAATGGTACTGAGGCAGATTGATTTTTGGAAGTGGGAAATAATACTCATTTCTACAAAGTTAGCCCCCAGTGGCTTAACTATTGTGTTTTTAACACAAACCATTGATTCTGAGAGCTGGCAGTGATATCCACTTAACTCCTGTTTGACAGTCCAACTTCTTTGAGAAGCTTCTCCATTTAAATTTTTTTAAATATATATTATAATTTAAATTAGGTTTAGGGAACCAAGAGTCAGTAGACCTTAGATGAATAGATTCTTTTATATTTAATATGGTAACCTATGTTATCAGCAACTGAAATATTGTTAGAAAACTTCAGCATTTCTGATATAGCTGGCAGTCATGCAACAGAGCAGTCTTAATGTGAAGAATCTGAGGGGGCAGTAAGTTGCTGGACAGTCTTGTGGGTGATCTCATTAGAGAGGTCTTATATCACATGCTGTCACAAAAAAGACCACATGGAGTAAACGTGAAGGGGAGGATGTATGCCCGGACCCTGTCAGAAGACCAGGCAGGATGAATTGAAAGAATTGCATGTGAAAGGGCGAAGGAAAAGTAGTCTCTCATTGGGGTGGTATTCAATCTGCTAGCGATCCTGTTACATTAAGCTTTTGAAAACTTTAATTTTGGATTTTTCTCTCATGTGAGTAAAAGACAAGCACGCTCAGTGTATCTCATTTAAAATAGTATTCTTTTCTGATTCCTAACATTTTAGAGCTGAGAAGTTGCCCTGGTAGTCAGTATGTTAATTTGAATGATGTAGTGTTTAAGGCAGTTGCAGCACTGACAGCTTTTCAAATCTAGGCTAAAATAACAAATGTACTCTACTAAACAAGGGAGAGGGCAAGCAGAGAAAAACCTTTTTTTTTTTTTTTTTTTTTACTGATAGTGCCGTTAAGCATGCAGTGTGTTCATACTTACAACTGATTAGTGGAGCTTTAGGTTTTCTGTCAACTGTTACTTCTTATGAAGAATAACTATTTTAGTAGAAAGGAGTAGTATTACAGTACAAAACGCTGAAATATAAAACTTCTTGCAATTGCAAAGGAGCTTACCCCTGTTCTAGTGTTAGCAACCTACATTTAGGATCTATGCACTGGGTGGTGGTAATATGACTACAGTTTAATGCATGACAAATATGATTGGCTAAATGCTTAAGATTGCTTCATCATTTGTAATACAGTTTGCATAAAGTCGTCTTGCTACTCTTCTGTTAACAAATGAAATATCTTCCTCACAGATATTTTTTCTTTCCAATCAGAATGCTGATTTAAAGAAACAGCTTCATGAACTTCAAGCCAAAATCACAGCTTTGAGTGAGAAACAGGTAGGGGAAAAAGGAGGGGGGGCATATTTTTAACATTGTGTTCTAAAGATATGTCTGCTCGAGGCTTCTAGGAGAACTGCTATTTTTCCTCATGTGTGAAAATAAGTGTGGGCAGCCAGACTCAGTTTTAATTTTGTTTGAGATCTGTTTATCTATTTTTATTTTTGGTTGAAATCAGTCTCTAGAGTACCCCATGGGTATATGTTACTGGCAAATATCTAAAAGCAGGGTGGCAGGCTGCTGTTAACTGTGTTAATTAAACTCTGTAGTTTACCCATAGAGGATAGGGGCAGAGAAAGTTAGTGGGAGTATGTGATAGAGAATCTTAGAGTTGCTGGATGTGCCTTGTTACCTGTTTTAAAGGCTTGAGATGACATTGAACTTAACGTGGAGTGGTTGTAAGTAGATTGCTGTAAGTGTAGATCTCCCATTCTGATTATTGTCATACCTTTATGTTAATCTTTGTCAGATATTGAGCTACTATTATGTGAAAAAACTTTGGTGGAGCCTTGTTAGATATATTCTATATAGGACAAAAAAAGAACATCTTGCTTTTTTTCCCAGGGACATCTGGAAAGTGTTCTTTGGAATTTCTTGTATAATGACCTCCACTTCGCCAATTCAGGCAGCTCCTGCCACCAGGTGGAGTGTGACAATTGATAGAGCTATAAGTAAACGTCTGTGGTAATCTGACAAAGCATTTGTTTTCTTGTTCCTTCCCTACCACTCTCCCTCTGGTTAAAAGGGGTGGTTTTGGAGTAGATTAATGTGTGAACCAAAATGATGAGGTGATTTGCAATTGATAGTTCATACTAGTGATATCTTATTGAAGATTTTTAGCTATATAGTTCTCAGTTATTGATTTTTGTGTTTTTTTTAAAACTTTTATTTAGTGAAATAATAGCAATGAGAGTAATTTATTCCTGGAGATTCCTGATTGTGTTTATATTATGTATTGTATTGTGTTTTCATTTAACTAAGGGGAGAAATAAATTTTGAGAACTATGTGGAATAGATACGAATCATAAATGTTTCAGAATAGAATCTTTTTCCAAGCTTAGTGAACAATTGCTTTCTTCTCCCCTCTCCTATTCTAATGCTTCTGCATTCCCCCATCTTGTCTTCTTCAGAAATAAGAGGTATTTTAGGTTATGGAATTGCCAAACTAAAATTGGGAGGAGGTAACATGGTGGAGAACAATTTGTAAGGAAAAATATAAACAGAGTTTGTTAGACGTATTTGGCTCTGAAAGTGATTCATTTCTCTAAAGTCAAAATGATGTGTGTTAGTGAAAATGTTCTAGCTTTAAAATTCTGTTAGCACTGAGCCTCCTTAAAATTTCAGGGTTAGTTTGACAAGATGCCAATGAATGAGTCACTTTTGCTGAAAAATTCACGTGTTCTAGCAGGGAAAGAAGGGGAGAACTGATTAGTGGAGTAGGGGATAGGGGATGCTGTCACAAAGTTAAGACAACCTAAGGCTACATTTGGGGAAAATGGGGCAATTGTAAAAAACATACATTTATTTGAAATTTTTATGAGAACTGATGTAAAGATTTGGTTTATTTCTGTAACTTGTTATTCTTTAATTTTTTTTCTGCTAGGTACCTCACTTAGTAGAACATTGCAACCATTTATGTTTAGTAAGACGTTTCATCAAGTGGCAAACTGTCATCTGAACTAAGTTTGGATTTTAGAACCTAGAATTTTAAAAAATGCGTGTAGCATCAGGAAAATCTTAGGTATACAAAGTAAAGAAAGCTAGTGTCAGAAACTAAAATGCAGTCTTGGCAGTTTTTAAAGTATTTGCTTAACTGTTGAAACAACCTTTTTGATAGAACAGAATATGTATCATTTTTAGGTAGGATAGTACTTGAAGGAAGCACAGCTATAAAATTCAAAAGCTGGTCCTTCCTCAGACCTATTTCCAACATGAAACACTGATAATTTTGTTTAAAATAGTTTTATTTTAGAACAAACTCCCAATGCTGTATGCCCAGCTTTTTGTTTTTCCTTCTCAAAAGATCTACTTAGCCTCTGGCAAAACTTACTGATTTTCCTTCTACTTTAATAACTGAAATCTGAATTACCTTACTCGCATGACTAATAATTTAATATTAAATTTTTGGTTGTGCGAAAAAATTTAAATATGGAAACGTTCAAAGAATGTCATATTCGAGAATTAACAGCTATTAACCCTTTGTCATATTTGTTTCCGTTCTTTTTCTATATGCATTTTTCTATAATCATTGTTCCAAATCCACTTGAAAACTTAATTATAGAAATAATAAAAGCATATGTTCTCTTATTTTGCTTTATTAAAAAATAAAACACTGCAGAGAGTCACCGATTCTAACAGTAGGCACTTATCAGTTCTTATTTGTTATTGCTACCTCAGTCTTTGATACTTATTCTGTTTCTTCCTCAAGACTAATTACAAAATGGTGCACTCCATTTCGGAAAATATAGTCTTTATTAAGCATCCTTCGTGGCTAAAACTCAGTGAATTTCAATGAATTCTTGTTAGATAGTTCCAGTGCTTCAACCTATAATTTGAGATTTCTGAACAGAAGCTCCCCATGGCAGTTTTTGAAGTCATCTTCTTGACCCACAGGACTTTAATTTGTGGTCGACAGGTTTTTTTTCCTAAACGTTAAAAGTACATTTATATATTTATTTATTTGGCTGCGTCAGGTCCTAGTTGCGGCATGCAGGATCTTTAGTTGCGGCTAGTGGGATCTAGTTCCCTGACCAGGGCTCGAACCTGGGCCCCCTGCATTGGGAGCGTGGAGTCTTAGCCACTGGACCACCAGGGAAGTCCTTGTGGTTGACAGTTTTAACCCAGACTTGATTAGCTAAGTAAATTATATGTTATATAGCCATTAAAAATCATGGTTTCAAAAATGTTTTAATGGCATAAGAATGCACTTATGGTAAAATAAATGAAAAAGCACATGCAACTTCATATGCATTACAGTTCCATTTTTGTGTGTTGTGTGTATATATGTATGTAGGCATATAAGTGTATAAAAACAGCGTCAGTATAAAATGCTGTTGCGAAGTGATGATTTACAGGTAGTTTATTTTTTCTTTATAGTCTTATGTATATTTGCTACAGTCTCCACAATAAATACGTTTCCTTTTCATAATCAGAAATAGACAAGAAACAATTATTTAAAAAAAATTTTTAACACCAAATTCTTGTCTTTTCCAGGGAGGGTTAGCATTTAAAAATCTAATGACATTCTCCTTATGGTTTATGAACCACTCTAATCAGAGAATCCAACTATTTTAAACACTAGTAGTACTGAAGTGTAGAAGCAACTGTTAATTTCTTTAATAGCATTTGTTCTCATTCTGCACTCCTCCCCTCTCATTTTTGACATGTGTATGTGGTCTTTTGCTTGTCATAATGGATATTCTAATATTGGAGCCAATGCACTTACTTGCTTTAGTGCTCTGCTTTCATTCTAATTCATTCATTGTAGAAGCAATCTTAACATCCCAGTTTGTTGCTTATTCCTACTGAGATTCAGGCTTAGGCCATAGTAGTTTCATCTTTGATTTCCCCCGCCTTGAGGGGTTTGCCACCCCACCTCCCTTCACCTGGTGCTCTCCTGGCCAGGCATCAGGTAGGTTGCAACTTAAAAGTTACTTCCTCAGAGGACCTATCCCTGAAACCCCTTCCTCCTGTCAAAACCAACAGTTTCTATTATAATCTCTCATTGAACCTTTCATCTTTCCTTCATAGCTGTGCCATTTAGGATTAGGTTCAGCTGTGGATGACTGAAAACCCAAAATGAAAATGACTTAAACAAGGTAGAATTTTATCTGTCTCATGTGAAAGCTCTGTAGGTGTAATAAGGCTGGTGACAGTGGTTCCACAGTGCCAGGGAACCCAGGCTCCTCCTATTCTATTGCTCTGCCATTCTCAGCATGAAGCTTCCACATCATCGTCCAAAATAGCTGCTCCATCTGGTAAGAAGGGGGAAAGCAAGCTCTTTATTTTTAAGGATGTTTACTGGAAGTTGCATGCCTCGCTTCCAATTAGATCCCATTGGTCAGAACTTGGTCGCATGGCCCCAAGTAGGAGCAGGGAATGCTGGGAAGTATAGTCCATTCCAGGTGGCCATGGGCCAATAAAATTCAGTGAGCAAGTACTGAGTAAGAAGGGGGAAATAAATACTGGGGATAATTAGCAATTTCTACCACAATAGTTTATCACAATTTGTAATTACATATATATGATTATTATTTTTTAATATCTGTCTTCCTCACTAGACTGTTTCAAGAAGTCAGGGAACATACTTATTTACTTTATTCCAAGTATAGTATTTAGCATAAAATAATATTTAGCACAGAAAATCATTTGTACTTCTTAAAAGAATTATTTTATCTACCTGATCTTTTTCTCTACTTGTAGATATTTTTTAAACAGTGCATCTTGCTTTTTATACTTTTTAAACTTAAATATTATGAACATTATCATACATTTTTGTGTGTTCTTTAAGAACGTAATTCTTTTTTTTCCTTCAATTTTATTTAATTTAAGTAATTAATTTATTTTTGCTGCACTGGGTCTTAGTTGTGGCACGCAGGATCTTCATTGCGGCATGTGGGATCTTTTAGTTGCGGCATGCGGGCTCTTAGTTGCGGCATGCAAACTGTTAGTTGTGGCATGCATGTGGGATCTAGTTCCCCGACCAGGGATCGCACCCGCGCCCCCTGCATTGGGAGCGTGGAGTCTTAACCCCCTGGACCACCAGGGAAGTCCCAAGAACATAATTTTTAATAGTTTTAAATATTTAATAGTCTGGCTAGATCATAACTTATTTAACTATTCACACTATTGTTTGATGATAGAATGTTTTCAGTTTTCTGTTGTTTATAAATGTTGCTATGATAAATTCACCCTAAATATGTGAATCTGTTCTCTCTAATTGCCCCAGGATACATTCTCAGGTGTGAGATTATTGGGTGTATTGGTCAGCTATTGCCATAACAGTTCTGCATAACAAACCAGTGTTTTATTGAGTTACAACACTAAGGGTTTATTTTCACACTGGGTCTAGATCCTCCTCATCTAGGCTGGGCTTGGCCAGGCAAATTTACTTCAGTTTGTGGGTTGGTTGGCCTGCCTCAGGCTGTAGGTTGGGTTAGATCTCCTCTAAATGTGTTTGTTCTGAGGCCTATCATGAAGGGGCAGCAACTACCTGGGGCATAGTCATATCATGGTTTATCACCAGAGTGTAAGAAATAAACCAAACTACCAGAACATGTTTTAAGCCTCTGCTGGTATCAAGTCTCATTAGCCAAAACAAACCATGTGGCCAAGCCTTGCAAAATTACATGACAAAGGGTGTGAATGTATAATTTTATGACAGAAAGAATATGAAGACTTGAAAGCAATAATCCATCTACCATTCTTGGTCAAAGTGTATAAAAAAACTTTTACAATATTAAAAAAAAAACCTTTTATTACTTATTTCTAAATAGTCTCCAGAAAAGGCTGTATCAGATTAACAGTATATATGAGAGTAAACAAGTCTTCCCCAAGAGATACCTTAGCGGGGGCCACTAACGGGGAAGCCCTTTGCTAATTTGGAAAATGGATTAATATGTATCTGATGCTTACCTGAAGGTATATTTTTCATGCCATTTGTCCGTGGTACAAATATTCCATAGAATTACCTTTTGATTTTGGCTTTTGTTTTTCTTTCACTCTTTCCTCTATTTTTCTTAATCCTTTTGAGAGAGGTAGACCCCGTCATAGTCTTTGGTCTTTTCTCCTGGCTTGCTTTTCTGATTCTGTGTTTAAAAATCATAGTCTCTATTCCTTACAGATTGCTCAACGTAATACAAGATGAAATACTTTTCTGGGTTTAATAAATAGTTGCTGTTCATGGAACCATTCTCATTTAAAATTTGAACATATTTTAGTAAAGTGGATTCCGAAGCCTTTGGGAGAGAAGTTTCTGTTTCTGCCATAACTAATTATGTTTCTGATACATAGAACAACATAATTTAAGCTAAGTAGGTGACTTGAACAGTGGACTGGGTGTGGGGCGGGGGGGGGGCAGGGGGACATTGAGAGTTTGATTCTGTTCCTTACTCTGTCTCAGACTTGTTGATAAGATTTTGAGTTATTAAGTAATTTAATACGTCTGTTTCCTTAGTTATGAAATGTTTGAATAATGCCTTTTAAGAGTTAATGAACATGTATCGAGTGCACTGAATATTTTTGGAGGTAAGTTCTATTTAAATTGAAATTGTTAGCTTTGGTCATGGTGGTTAACTTCATCTCATATGTAATACCTTCGTCTTATAAGTAAAGTACTACTTTTGTAAGGAGCTTAGAACATTTCACATTTAACTCAGTCATGAGTACATCATTGTAATACATAACTGGGACATGGACTATTTGTGACTTAGCCACGATTAGATAATTAATTGTATCAGATTCACGACTAGAATCCAGATCACTGTACTATTTGTTCAGTTTTATTTAGTAAATTATATTCTTAAATTACTCTGTGGACCTTTATCACATATTTTTTGAAATAGGACATTAGGCACAATAATTACATTGCCTTTAAGCTCCATTGCCTTGGAGTCATGTAAGTGAATTAGTTCTTGTAGTTTCATACTGGTAACCTGATACATGACTGTCTCCAGCCTCTGATACCAGTAACCATAGAAAGTTACCCTCTCTCATTCATAACTAAACTAGTGTGATTGACATGTCACATTAGAATTTAGAATTGTTATTTTCTTAGAGTTCCTTGAATTATAATGGGAGTCTGACCTCATCTTTATCTAAAGTTTAGGAGTTCCTAGGATTTAATCTAGTTCATCCCCTCCTGCACACTATTTATGTGAAACCATTGGTCCAAATGTTTGTTGAGTTTACTGACTCCTGTGTGCATATGTTCCTTCTCCCTTGCACCAAATACAGGAAATGTATTATTTCAAATTCCTCCTGGTGAAATCCTGTTGTCTTATAATAAACCAAGGTGAGAGGAATGAAGGGCTCAGAAATACAAGGCAAGAACATAAAGGTTCTGAAGATTGAAGGTTGTCTGCCTTTGATGTGACTGTGGTTCCCACTGCTGCGTTATCTCCTGGGTCTTTTTAACCTTTATTCTCAGAGTGCAGTTGTCTCTATGGCCGGTGGTTGTAATCTGCTGGTCAGAGATTCGATTATCTCTTTAAGATAGAAAAGCTTGATGAAGGAACTCATATCTTAATAATATTGTACCATGTTATTGTAGGACATTTTACCTGAATGTGGTGGAGGAAATCAAGTGAAGTGGGTGACTTGTGCCAAGTGCAGCAGTCTGCTAGCTGAGTAGGTTAGAGTAATCTTCTCAGGTCACCCTAATCATTTATTTTTGGTGCTGGTAAGTACAATGACTTAAAAAATTCAGTTTGAAAGTTTTAGTCCTCATCATCAGGTGTTGCATGTCTTGACACTGGGCTACTGGTATCTACTGTATTTATTTCCTCTTTACTCATCTCTTACTTAACAGAGAGCAATTGCTTCAAGCTATGAAAATCTAGTCAAAGCCCAAGTTTGTAGCCCTGTGTTTAGGGACTCTTCACTTTGACTCTTTGGAAAACGTTAATCTTAATTCTTGGGTGGTAGGTGGTGTACACAACAAATGTGTAACAGGGCCTTAGCCAGTATAATTCTGACTCTGCCTTTCCACTGTGTCAGTAAATTAATTTGTGCTTTTAAATAATCAGTTCATTCCAATTTATTCCCTTCTCCCTGGGATCTGTGTACTTTTCAAATTTCTTTATCATTCTAAGATTCTGACTCATCTGTTTGTTCCATATCCATTTGTTGAAAGTTTTCTGTGGTGAAGGGCATGGTCCTAGGCCCATGGGAGATGCTGAGAATGAAAACCTTACAGTGTTACTTCCCTGTGACTGGTCATCACCTAAAAGATGTGCAAGCTCATTAACCCTGACACCTTTGGCAACTCATTCTTTTTTTTTTTTTTGCGGTATGCGGTCCTCTCACTGTTGTGGCCTCTCCCATTGCGGAGCACAGGCTCCGGACGCACAGGCTCCGGACGCGCAGGCTCAGCGGCCATTGGCTCCCGGGTCCAGCCACTCCGCGTCATGTGGGATCCTCCCGGACTGGGGCACGGACCCGTGTCCCCTGCATTGGCAGGCACCACTGCGCCACCAGGGAAGCCCTGGCAACTCATTCTTGATCGCTTCTCTTGCATCCTTTCCTGCCATACATACCCCATAAGTTCCTTGATGTCACCTTTATTCACTGGAGTCTCTAAAGACTTCATGCGCTTGTACGTGCTGTTCTCTACAGCTGAAATTCTCTTTCCTCTTAGCCTGGTAAATTCCTGCTTATCCTTTAAAGACCCAGTTTAAGCAAAGATCCTCTAAAGCTTCCCTTGACTTTTGTCCACACTCCAGGCAGAGTTAGAGATCTGTCTTCTGTGTACTCGTGGTGTTTATGTCTACCTCGTCTTATTTGTACTTATTGTGTTGTATTGTAATTATATGTTTGTAAGCTCCCTCGAGGACAGGGAGTGTGTCTTGATCATGTTTGTACCCCCAAAGCCTAGATGGTGGATATGTAGGCAAGCATTTTTGAATGTATTAATTCATTATGCTTTCAAGAAGCTAGTAATCTAGTAAGGTGGCCCAGTATGTTGAAAGTCCATACTAAGACATTTTACCATTAAAAGGAGATTTCCATTCAAATAGTTAAATTCCCCCTTTTTTTGGGAAAAAATATTCTCAATATTGTTTCCTACTTAATGCTTTAAGAACATTCAATAACGTTATTACCTCTGTTCCAGTTCAGAGCAGCTTAATCATAGTTCCAGGAAAGGAAAACTTTTATGAAGTGAAGTAGCATAAACTAGTAAATGAGCCTGGGTCCAGCAATCTGGAAACGTAATATATCTAGAAACAGTGTCCTCTGCATCGTTGCTACATCACTTACCTCTTTCTGTAGTACCTCTTTAGGTTTCTTTTCCTGACCTTATAAAACATGCTTACATCCCTGGTATTCTTGTAAACAACAACAAAATTCCTTCCTTTGTTTCTTAATTTCTTTCTGCCATTGTCCTATCTCTCTCTACCCTCCATCCCTTCATTATTAAACTTACTAAATTATTAAATATTATTCAACTCCGGCTGTATTTGGTACTACATTTTTTTTTTTTTTTAGTCCTGTATGAGCCCCACTGCAATCAGTTTCCATCTTCATTCTACTCTGTTGAGCTCACAGAAACTTCCAGTAACATAATTGCCAAATCTAAAGGAAGTTTTTCACACTTCATCTTACTTGAACTAACTGTAGCATTTCATATTAATGACCACTTTCTTCTTCAGAGAACCAAGAGTCTTCCTTTCCTGGTTCTCCTTTTACCTCTTTGAATGCACCTGCTCAGTTTCCTTCTCAGGCAGTTGTTCCTCAGCCTGCCCTTTAAAAACTAATGTTCTGTAGGTATTTTATCCTTGTCTTCCTTTTCATCTTGCTCTATTTTTCCCCTGTAGGTGACATCCTGCCTTAAACCACCACTGAACGCCACTGGCCTCCAAATCTTTGTTCCTCTTCTCCTCTCTTACCTGAGGTCCAGACAGATGTGTGTTTTCAGCTTCTGCCTGCTGGATGTCCCAAAGCTCTATATTCTCCAAACAGAATCCTATATCCATCCCTCTTCAAATTCTACTTCTCCTTCTTTCCCTCTGTGGTTAGTGATACCCCATTCATCCAGTGGCCAGGCAGAAACCTGGAAATGATCATGGACTTCTTCTCACTCTCCCTTGGTCTCTCATCCATAATTACGAAGTCCTCTTTATTCAGGCTCCTCAGCATTGCCCATACCCTCCTACTCCCTTTCCATGGCATTGCCTTGCATCCAGTTAGTATCTCTCATGATTCAACTTTTCCGCTATTTTCAGGATGATCTAAAGTAAAACCCTTGTATGTTGCTTTCCTGCTTGGGATCCTTCAGTCAGTAGCTCACCTTCCCTTGTACTGTAGGGAGAAGTCCAAACTCCTTATGATGGCTCAGAAAACCCCTCATTATCTTGTCCATGCCTGCCTCTTCACCGAACTCATACATACCTTTTCCTCCAGACTTCCACATACTTAATTTTCTTGGTTATGCTCCGTTGTTTCTTTGACCTGGGATGTTCTTTCCCATATTCTTTGCTTAGAGCAAACCTGGAGTTACCTTCTACCCTTTGACCCAGTAAGCTAATTTTTAGGGCCTTATGGTTCAGAAATAGCCACACAAAAATTGAAAACAACTACAAATAAATCAGGGTGCAATTAGCAAGCAATACATAAGAGCTGTATATGCATATTATGAGGTACTTAACTGAATAGAAAGATGAATGGAAGGTGAAAAAAGCAAATTATAAAACAGATGTACAATATGATTCATTATTTAAAATACAGAATATTTAAAAACCATGTTTGTATATATGCGTTCATGGTCATTTATACTTGGAAATACATGGGAAAACTCTAGAATTATTTACGTGGAGCTGTTAACAGTGGTTGCCTCTAAGAAGTGGGATTCAAAAGAGGTGACCGAGGACGCTGGCACTTTTAACTGTATATTCTTTTTAAATTTGTTTTTAAAATATTGAAATATAGTATAAATACAAAAACTACACATATATGTATATATTTATATATATGTACATCCGGCTCAAATATATTTTTACAAACTGAAACACCCAGGTAACTAGCACCCGTATCAGTATCAGAACATTACCATCACCACAGAAACGGTCATGTGCTTTCTTCAACTCACTACCGCCCTCCACCAGAGAAACCACTATTGTGACTTCTAACAGCCTAGGTTAATTTTGCCTATATGAAAGCAAATAGGGTGTACTATTTTCTGTCTGGCTTATTTTGTTCAACATAATGTTTGTGAGGTTACATGTGTTTCTTTGGAACTGTTTTTTAAAAACTTTAAAAAATAATTATAGAGTCACAGGAAGTTGTCTTCTGAAATTTTAAATCACTGAAGAATAAAAGTTTGTCATCTCCTGGATATACCCACCCTGAAGTCTCTTGGCATTGTTAAATGTGTTCTCTTGTGAATTGATAGCTCGTTGCTCTGTTGCTTTTATCACATTTCACTAATTATTTGTTTGTATGCTTATCTCCCTTCCGGATTGTGAGTCCCTCAGTACTGTGTTCCTTTCATCCTTAAAATCCAGTGTATACCTAGTGCTTCACACACAGTGATACTTAAACAACACTTGTCAAAGAAAAGCAGTACATTCTAGTCTGTGTGTTCTAGTCTGTGTGTATTTACTGGTCTTCCCTATTGAATTTCTCTGAATTGATTTCCTCATCTGTAATATGGGCATTATAACTGCATCAGTTCCTATACTTTTAGCTGCATGTAATTGAGCATCCAACTAAAAGTGGCTAAAATAATAAGTGGACTTACTGATTCACCTAATAAGAAGTTGCTAGAGTTTTCCAGTTCAGCATCTCAGCAACACCATCAGAACACATGTTCTGGTCATCTTTCTGCTTTCTCACCCTTAGTGAGTCAGCAAACATTGCTTGTTGTCACAGGATTGCTGCTGCAGCTCCAGGCTTTACATCCTCCCGGTTCTTCTTATATGTCTCTTCTTAAGAGCAAGGAAAAACTTAATTAGAAGTCATTCAACAGACTTTGCATCTCATTGACTACAGTTTTGTCACATGCCAATGTCTAAAGTAGTGACTGGCAGGAATAGTGGGGTCCAAGACTGATTTGTATCCTGGAGCTGAGGATTTGCCTCTCAAACGTTTGGACGCTAGATACACAAACGAAATTAGTTTTTGTTAGCAAGGAAACAGGAGAGATGGAAAATAATGGATTTGAAAAGGCAATCAGCAAAGTCTCTCTCCATCTATAACAGTTTTCTCTACTAATGTAAGTTAAATATAATGTATATTTGAAAGATGTGTGAGGCCTTAGTGGTTGTTACTGGTTTTGTGGATTGTTTTGGAAAGGTTTCCCTTTGCCACCCTACCTAGCAGCAACCTGTTTTAGGGCAAGGAATGCAAAAGTAATTTTGCTGTTCGCTAAAGTAGTATATTATTGTAAGGTTAAATCTAATACAGAAAATAATGTAATTTATTTCAAATGTGAACTATAAATTATTTTAAAGTTTTTTGATATTTAAACATTTAAAAATTGTAAACAGTCATTGTCAGGTTATTAATATCAATAGTCCATGCCTTTGAAGCATAGCAGCCTGATATCCCTTGGTTAACAATAACCTTCACCCACCTGCACTATTCAGGAAAGCCGGAGTTTATCAAACCCAATGGTATTCATGGATTTCAGGTTTTTAAAAGGTTGAACACTGTAAATGACAGGCCAAATCACAGATTCCTTCATTTCCTTTTTTTTAAACAGAGAACCAGACAGAAAAAAGAAGCTTGCTCTTGAGCTACCATTGTCTTCATACGGTAGCTGGTTAGATGAGAGGCTGCCCTGCAAAATTATCTTTACAGAAGACAAGTTCCCCAGAGTTGATGTACTCTAACTTCAGGAAACAAATGTTTGTGTGAATCAGCAGGGATTGGGTAAACTCTCTCATACTAGCTCTGTCTGAAAATGACAGAGTGATTATTAGTTTCTGTCAGTTAAGCACCAAATATTCCTTTGCTCTGAAAAATGAGGCCCTAGAAATCAACTGTTATGTTTAATTTGTCACCTTTTCTCCCACTCCCACTTCCATCACCTTTTAAAAAAACCTCTCTTGCTTTTGCCAAAATAAATTATATCATTTTGACCAAGAAGAACACTAAAGGTAGAGATCAGTTCTGAAGTTACCTCTCCTATGAGCAGTGAATGATTATTGCTGATCTCGTTTTATCTAGGGCTTCTGTCATCTAATACAGTGATTGGAGAAGAAATTAACACCACCTTTCCTATGGAGTCAAGAGGCATAGATAAACTCACCCTGAAATGTTGTATTTCCTGAAGGAAAAGAATTGAGTAAAATTGGGGAGTGTATTAATCGACAGAAATTGAAATTCGTTTTTCTGAGTGTGCCTCATTTATTACAGATTGTAGAAGTTGGTCGTGAATTTAAGACAGATTTATGAAGATTTTGAGTTAATCCATCACTTTCTTTTAATTAAGAATGAGGTAGCAGTCTTTTTTTTTTTTTTTAACATATTATTCAGAAGTTCACCTCTTCCATTGAATGTTGATTTGATTTTTTTCATCTGGAGTGAAATTTCGAGACTATTACTCACACCCAAAACCCCCAACTGAAGTCAAGGTAGGCAAAAGTAACAGAAGTCATTTGTAAACATCTGTCATATAAGCTTCTGAAGACACATACTTTGTACTCTGATTTCTGTTTATCCCAGATGTGAGTTCATCAGATGCGACAGTGTTTGCAAATTGTCAGAGGTACTGCCCCTGAGCCTCATATGCTGTTAATAGCTGATAAGGTTATCTACAACTTATAAAATTTCCAGTATCCCCTCTCCATGACTTGCTTTCCTCTTTTTACTTGATTAATTGTCTCCTTTAGGTATAAAGCGTTTTATAGCCATGACTTCTGAAGAGAAATTGATCAGTTCTTCAAAGATGGAAAGACCAGTATGATTCTGTAGAGCAGGGATCAGCAAGCTATGGGCTCAAATCTGGCCGGTACCTGGGCCAAATCTGGCCTGCTGCCTGATTACGTGAATGTTGTCAGAATACAACCACAAATCTTTCGTTTGCATATTGTCTCTGGCTGCTTTTAGGCTACGATGGCACTACTGAGTAGCTGCAACAAAGACCTGGCCATTTATAGAAAAAGTTTGCCAACTTGAGAGAAATTTAACCAGAGAGGCCCTTGACTTAGAGATAGTAGGCACAGTATAACAGTATAGAGAGGAGTGAGTGCCACACTGGAAACAGTACACATACTGAATAATGAAAAGGCCCTCTTACGTACATACATGCCAGCCCCACAGTTTTCAGTTCATTTTTAAGCACCTCATTTTTTTAAAAGCCACTTTTATTTTGGATTATTTTTTCTCCCTCCCTCCTGCTCCCTCTCCCTCTCTCTTATAATTTTTGAAGCATAATTAATATAAAATAAACTGTGCACATTTTTTAAAGAGTATAATTTTTGATGGGGTGAAACCATCACTATAATCAAGATAATGAACATGTCTATTACCTGTAAAGGTTTCCTATGTCCCTTAGCAATCCCTCTCTTCCTCCCCTACTTTCCCAGCCCTGTCCCCAGGCAAACATTGGTCTGCTTTTTACCACTATAAATTAAGTTTATACATTTTATTTTATTTCAGTTTTTTTTAACATGCATCATTTTATTTTATTTTTATTTTTTGGCCGCACTGTGCAGCATATGGAATCTTAGTTCCCCGACCAGGGATCGAATCCGTGCCCCCTGCAGATGAAGTGCAGAGTCTTAACCATTGGACCTCCAGGGAAGTCCCAGGTTATTCATTTTAGAATTTTAATAAATGTATTTATACAGTATATACTCTTTGGGATTTTTTTTTCCACTTTTTAGCTATTAGAAATAAAGCTACTATGAGCATTCATGTACAGGTCTTTGTGTAGAGATAGCTTTCATGTCTCTTAGGTAAATACTTAGGTGTGGCTCCAGTGGTATGGTATGTATATTTTTAACATTTTAAAGAAACTGCCAAAATGTTTGCGAAGTGGTTGTACCATTTTACATTCCCATCAGCAGTGCATGAGAATTCTAGTTGCTCTGCATCCTTGGCCTTTTATTCTTAAATATGAACATAACAGCCAAGAATCCCAGCCATTTAAGGGAAGCCACTAACATGAAAGTCAAAACAGATCCAGAGAACTGGAAGGGACAATTCAAAATAACTATAACTTTAGATCCTCTGATCAGTAAGAGAAGGTATTGCATCTCTGAAACAAGAACAGGATGCTAGGAATAAAGGAACAATTAGAGAAGGAAATGAATTTTTTTTTGAAGTATAGTCGATCTACAGTGTTGTGTTAGTTTCAGGTTTACCAAAAAATTCTTGATAATAAAAAATGAAAGGTTTAGAAGATGAAATTGGAGCAGTCTTTCAATAAATAGATGAAGAGACAAAGGGATGGATGGTGGAAGAGAGAAATTTTCAAGGATCAATCCAAAAGGTCTAATGTCTGACTAATAGAAATTCTAAGACAAGAGAACAGAAAATGGAGAAGAGAAAATCATCCAATAATGAATACAAGGAAATTTCTCAGAACTGGAGAGCATATATTCCAGATTAATAAGAGTTTACTGAGTGCCTAAAACTATGAGTTAAAAAAGACCCATACCCCCCATACCAAGGCACATCACTGTGAAACTTCTGAAAGACAGTGTGAATAAAAGGTCCTAAATGCTTTCTCAAAGGGGAAAAAACAACAAACAGTTGTGAGCAAGGATTGGGGATCGGATGTCATCACGCTTCTCAGCAGCAATACAGGAAGCTAGAATTCAGTGTAATGATTTCCCATGTAGAGTTCTATACCCATCCCAACTCTGGATGATCAAGTCTGAGGGCAGAATGGAGACATTGTGGACACGCAAGATTACAAACCTACCTCCCATGCACCCTTTTGAGGAAGCGACTGAAGGATGTTCTCCATCAAAACAAGAAAATAAACCAATAAAGATGAAGACATGGATCCAGAAAACAGGGAATCCGAAACAAAAGAGAGATGAAGAAAATCTCCTATTTGAGGAAGGAAAAACCCAGATGACTGTTTGCAACAGGTTTAGAGAACAAACAGTTTAGGTCGAACAGGAGGATGGAGGACTCTAGGAAAGATGTAGCCGAGAAAAAAAGGGACTGATAGATTATATGACGTGTTTTGAGCCATTATTTAGAGATGTTTTATAGCTTCTTTAGAGAGTATGGGGAAGAATGAATGATAGTAGTATAGAAAACCAAGCAAATGACAAAGCAAGGCATTTTTAGTTTCAGGAATAACAAAATGTCCAAAAAATAAGTATAACTGTAGTATTGATCGTTTCACCAATTAATGTTACTTACATGATTCTAATAATAATAAACCTTAAAATGGATTTAACTAAAAATTGTGATATGACTGCAGTGGGAGTAGGGAGTGGGAAGAGGGAATGTAGTAGTAGAACTAGATTTCAGTTATCTGTAGTAGAAATTCAGTAGGTAATGATTAAAGTGAAAAGTCAAGAAATCACAATGAATATATATGTTTTTTAAGATTTTTTTTTTGACATGGACCATTTTTAAAGTCTTTATTGAATTTGTTACAATATTGCTTCAGTTTTATGTTTTGGTTTTTTGGCCGCAAGGCATGTGGGATCTTAGCTCCCTAACCAGGGACCCAACCCGCACCCCCTACATTGGAAGGTGAAGTCTCAACCATGGGACTGCCAGGGAAGTCCCCACAATGAATATATATTTTAAAATAAGACAGAAGAAGGAATCTCTAAGAGAGGTGAAAGTGGTTTCCTGAAAGGAGTAGGACTAGAGAGTTGGAGAGGGTTGGTACAAGGGACTGCTGTTTTTATTATGTCTTGTAGTATTATTTTTTAAACCTGTATTACTTCAATTAAAAAGCTAAATAGAAAAATGAAAGACTGGACTTATTAGATACGATGTTTATTAGCCTTTGTGGGATTACCCTGGACTCCTGAGGTAGGTCATCTGCTGACTAAGGCTTTGGCCTCCCACCCATTCCAGACAGTGTTAGGAACTCTGCTCGGTCCTATTTAATTCTTCCTTTTCATTTTTATTAGTATAAGCCACAAGGTGACTCCAAAGTTTGGTTAAGGCATTCCTTAGGAGTCTACAGGAGAGACAAACTGGCCTTTTTAGTTGGTTGCTCTTCTCTTCTGGGTGGAGAATAGATTTAGGCTCTAATAATAATAAAACATATAAAAGCATAGTACTACTCATAAGTTTAGCTCCATAGGATATAATGTCCCTTTTGCCCTTAAAGTGATACCTTATGGTGCTATAGTCAAAGCCCCCAAACTGTAAACTCCATGAGGGCCAGGCATTTTCACTTGGTTTGTTCACCGATTTACTGGCTCTCGGTATTTAATGTGCTGGATGAAATTCTACCTTGAATGTAATGAAAAGCTTTAACGATCAGTTCATTTGGCAAATATTTATTGAGCCCCTCCTGTATGCCGGGCACCCTTTTAGATGCTGAGAGTACAGTTGACCCTTGATCAACATGAACTTCATGGATCCACTTACACGTGGATTTATTTCAATAGTAAATACTTCAGTGCTGCATGATCTGTGGTTGGTTGAATCTGGATGCGGAACCATGGATACAGAGGAGCCACATACACAGAGGTGACTTTTAGGTGGGTCAGTGTACCAACCCCTGCGTTGTTCAAGGGTCGGCTGTAATGAGTCCCGTAAGTCACAGCTTTTCTTTTAGTCCTGTGTTGAGAAGTTTGACACGCTTCCAACTGCCCTTCAGGGTCTTAATCAGATTTCATTTGACTAATGTTAAAGCACACTTAAGCCTAGTTATAAAAAGGAAACACCCATAATGTTTCCTCTGTTGGGGATATCTATTCAGTTTTTTTCTAAGTGAGTGATAGGAAGTTGTGAGGTTATGCTGCTTGACACCTTAGAATATTGACAGTTTATCCTTCCTCCTTCCCCCACCTCTGTGGTAGGGCAGTGGTAGAGTGCAGAGAGGTGTTCGGGCTGTGGGTCTCTTGCTTCTGTTTTCTGCAAGTTTAAGTGAGATCCTTCACATGTAACAAGACTTTCTCATAGGTGAGATGTTATAGTACTAGAGTTCTCCTTCAAGTTGGAAAATTATCTGACAGAAAACCCTTTGCAAAGTAGAAAAAGAGTTATGTTTTGAGTTTACATCGAAAACAGATTAGACTTTTTCCAGATAGTGCTTTGTACCTGTCAGTTAGGTTAGCAGGTCAGTCACCCAGTGACAAGCTTGAAAATGTGCTGTGCAAGCCTGGTGTTTTAGAGGAAAATTCCCCGAAGAATCATATTTTTATACCTTTCTGCTCCGAGTTGGCTTTCACCTGAAAATCTGTTGCTTTTAAGCCAGGGTTAGTGGGTAGTGCCTTCTCATGAGAACCGATCTTGGTTTGGATGGGGCAGGCCTCCTTTAAGTGAACTAGGGCAAGCTCTAGAACAGCCCTACTACTGCCTGTTTGCACTAGTGAGACTCCTTGCTGCTGCTGGATTTAGGATTTTAGTTGATTTCAGCTTGAGCCATATTATGGATGACATTTTTGTTTTGGGGGGAGGGGAACGCGGGCCTCTCACTGTTGTGGCCTCTCCCATTGCGGAGCACAGGCTCCGGACGCGCAGGCTCAGTGGCCATGGCTCACGGGCCCAGCTGCTCCGCAGCATGTGGGATCCTCCCAGACCGGGGCACGAACCCGTGTCCCCTGCCTCGGCAGGCAGACTCTCAACCACTGCGCCACCAGGGAAGCCCTATGGATGACATTTTTAAAGAGACACCAAGTTCTCTCTTTTCTCTGTTCAGAAAGTACAACACGGAGAACAAAAAGTGTAAGCTTTCTTATGTATTATACTATATTATATATAATACTATATATAATTCAAGAAATTTCAATCTCTCCTGCAGTTTCTAAACCAGCATGGGTTCAGTGGGAGAATTAAGCCCTAATGCTCTTGGTATTCATTACATGTATTGAATTAACATTCCTATGAGTCTAGAATGGTTCTATAGTTTCGTACTATTCTTGTGGTAATTGAGAAAATAGTCACAAAAGTAAGTTAGTGTCCTGTGGTTCAAATGAGGAATCCTGGTTGAGAAAGGCTGTTCTAAAATGATAAGAAACCCTCTCCCATAAAACCCATAGACACCCAAAGATTATAGCTGTGTGAGTATGCAGTAATATGGCAACTGCTTATGTCGTTTGAAGATGGGAAACAAAAAAGTCTCAAGCATTAGTAGCCTGGTGGCCATGATCTAGTGAAAAGAACTACTCTGCTGTTTCCTTTAATCAAGTCCAGTATGAACTTGAGGGAGATAAAACCCAGTTACGGTTTTCATGTAAATCAAAACAGATTAATAACAATAACATTTTTATTTTTTTGTGCTAACTTTTTGGTCTTTTCCAGCACTTTATCTTGATTTTTTTTTACTATGTTTAAAGCAAATAAAATCTTGATGAGATGTGGCACTTGATTAGTCTTTAAAATAGGTAAGTGAAAAGCCTGTGAGCTCGGCAAAAGGCAAAACTATTCTGTTTGTAAATAATGTAACTGTTTTATGGAACTGAGCCCTGGGGAGGAGGACAACACATGGTTTAACACAAAGCACAAGGATTCTGTAGCTAATCTTAACATTTCCCTGTCTAAAGGTCTTTTAAACAGGAGCGTCTATGAAATTTACATTGTGTTTTTGCAGCTAAATCCTGATTCCTCGATTAGGAGAGCCATTCATTACTGGTGAAGTAAACACACAGGTTAAGAAACGTTTTGAGGGGCTTCCCTGGTGGCGCAGTGGTTGAGTCTGCCTGCCGATGCAGCGGATGCGGGTTTGTGTCCCGGTCCGGGAAGATCCCACGTGCCGCGGAGCAGCTGGGCCCATGAGCCATGGCCACTGAGCCTGCGCGTCCAGAGCCTGTGCTCCGCAATGGGAGAGGCCACAACAGTGAGAGGCCCGTTTTGTGGACAATGAAGTGACATGTTCACCTTGAACAAGTTCAGATTCCTAGAAATTGACAGATTAACAAGTTTCTCCAGTCTCCTTTTAAAAAACATGTTAACAAGGACCTGTTTTTTTTTTTTTAAAGTCCAGGTCCTTGTTTTAAAATCTTGACTGTGATACTGAGACCCAGGTTTACAGATCCTTAAAGTGAAAATTTACCTTTTGCCATTCTCATCACCTTCATATTTAACATAGAAATAATTTGTGTTAATTTGTCATAGATGCTGGCCCATAGAGCCCAAGCCAGTGAAAACGCAAAGTCTCTTTTGCTCTCAAAGTCTTCTGCCAGGTGATCCATGGAATAAAGTTGGAGTTACCGGCTTTGTTGGGAAAGGTTTAAATAAAAACAAGATTGCTGCTGCATTAAAAAAGTTTTAACTAGTTCTCTTTTTTCTTACACGATAAAATTCAAAATCTGAGGTCCCGTTACCTGGGAGTAGGAAGTGGGAATGCTGTAACTTTATTTTTAAAAAAGTTTCCATGGAAAACTTGTATATTTGAAAAGGTATCACATTAGCTATAAAGAAACAAGAATATTTAAAATTTCAAGACTTTCAGTAAAAGGTACATTGCAGAGCCTCCTGGTGGCAGCAGTTCTTTGTCACCAGTGTCCTCATTTGAGACACCTGACGAATGGGAGCTGATTCAGAATTAGCAAAGCAGACCTGCTCTACTTGTCTGTATCCTTTTCAGGCTTTTACTACAAAGACTTTAAGTAAAATAATGTGCTGAGCATTTTTTTAATTGAAGTATAGTTGATTTAAAATGTTGTGTTAGCCCGCCCAGGGAGGCGGGGCCAGCCGGCATGGGGTTCCGTCCGCCGTCGTCGCAAAGCGGAAGCCTGCCACGCGGAAGCCTCAACATGCAAGCCACACATTCATGAGGTGTTTGGGAGATTACCAAGGGGCTGAGGCAACACTATACTTTAGAAGCCTCAAGACACAAGCCGCATATTCATCAATACTGCACTTCAGTAGATCTGCATGCAAACACACACACATCCTAAGTGTGAACACCAGAGTTGAGCTTGTGGGATCTTAGTTCCCCGACCAGGGATTGAACCCAGGACCGGGCCGTGAAAGCACCGAATCCTAACCACTGGACCGCCAGGGAATTCCCCAAGTTGGAGCCAATGTTAATACTATTATTAATAGCATTATTTTCAGTGACATTTCTACTTCCAATAAAAGTTTCTGACAGTGAAGCATATTATATACTATTACCAACAAATTTTATATTTTTTATTGAGAGATAATTCACATACCATAAGATTCACCCTTTTAAACAGTACAATTCACTGTTTTTTAGTATATTTGCAGTTGTGTAACCATCACCACTAATTCCACATCTTTATTACCTCAGTGGGTTTTCTGAATTGGCTGGTACGGTATAACTATTTAGAATGTAAGATAAATTCGAAATTTAGGAACTTATAAATTTAGAAGTTAAATTTGTTCAAATTTAGGAATTAAATGCCTCCACCCAAATACAATATATTGTACAGTTTCTACCATCACTTAACCAATGAATGCATTTATTGAAATGTAACTTACTATTTTAGGTTAACTGTTGTACCCCAAACTTGTGTAATAGAAAACATATATATATAAAAAATATATATGTTTTATATATGTAAACATATATATGTTTACAAAATGTTTATTTTATTGATAGTTGATTTACAATGTGTTAATTTCTGCTGTACAGCAAAGTGATTCAGTTATACATATATATACATTCTTTTTCATATTCCTTTATGGTTTACTACAGGATGTTGAATATAATTCCCTGCGCTATACAGTAGGACCTTGTTGTTTATCCATCCTATATATAATTGTTTGCATCTGCTAATCCCAAACTCCCAATCCATCCCTCCCTGACTCCTCCTCCCCCTTGGCAACCAGAAGTCTGTTCTCTATGTCTGTGATTCTGTTTCGTAGATAAGTTCATTTGTCATATTTTAGATTCCGCATATGTGATATCATATGGTATTTGTCTTTCTCAGATAGAAAACATATATTAATTTTAATCTTGCTTAAGTATTCAATGACCACAGGTAACTGAAATACTTACTAATTTCTCCTTACATTTTTTTCTGGCTAGAAATGAAGACCTGTACATGATAGAAAATTTGTAAAGTGTAGAAATGCGAATGAAACTTACTGTAATTCTTTTTAACACGATGAAAAAGGGGTTAATAAAGTCTCAAAAATCTTTAAATTTTAAAATACCGATTTATTGGTAATTGTTCGAGTGAAAAAAAAATGTGTTAATTACTTCTGTACAGCAAAGTGATTCAGTTACACATATACATTAATACATTCTTTTTTTTTAACATTCTTTTCCATTATGGTTTATCATAGGATATTGAATATAGTTCTGTGTGCTATATTGTTGTTTATCCATTCTATATATAGAAGCTTACGTCTGCTAACCCAAACCTCCCACTCTATCCCTCCCCCAACCCCCTGCCCCTTGGTAATCACCAGTCCATTCTCTATGTCTGTGATTCTTTTTCTTCTTTTTCCTAACATATTTATTTATTTGGCTGCACTGGGTCTTAGTTGCGGCACACTGGATCTTTGTTGCTGGTGTGGGTCTTCGTTGCAGCATGCGGGATCTTTAGTTGTAGCATTCGAACTCTTAGTTGTGGCATGTGGGATCTAGTTCCCCAACCAGGGGTTGAACCCAGGCCCCCTGCATTGGGGTGTGGAGTCTTAGCCACTGGACCACCAGGGAAGTCCCCTGTTTCTTTTTCATAGATAGTTTCATTTGTGTCATATTTTAGATTCCACATGTAAATGATACCATATGGTATTTGTCTTTCTCTTTCCGACTTACTTCATTTAGTATAATAATCTCTAGTTACATCCATATTGCTGCCAATGGCATTATTTCATTCTTTTTTATGGCTGAGTAGTATTCCATTGTATATATGTACCACATCTTCTTTATCCATTCATTTGTCGATGGACATTTCGGTTGTTTCCATGTCTTGGCTATTATGAATAGTGCTGCTGTGAACGTAGGGGTGCATGTATCTTTTTGAATTATAGTTTTGTCCAGATATATGCCCAGGAGTGGGATTGCTGGATCATATGGTAATTCTATTTTTAGTTTTCTGAGGAACCTCCATACAGTTTTCCACAGTGGCTTGTGCTGAGCATTTTTAAGATTCAGATTTTAGGTTCATCTATTTTATTTTAAACGGATTCCCTAAATAGTTAACTTATAAATGCCTTACGCATGAATTAGGGAAGCCAGATGTATTGTTAGGGTGTTTTGTATTAAAGATTCCATGACTCCTGCTGCCTGTACACCTGATGCTTCTCTGATGGTGCATTTTTCAGACCTGGTGATACATTTTGTTGGGTCTCAGTTCAGATCATCTACTAATTGAAGGGATGAATTGAATGCTCTAGGGAATTGGAAAGGTCAGTGGGAAGAAACCTGTGGCTAGCATTTGTATAACAGTAAAAGCTCAGAAAAGTTTCCACTGGCTTAACTGTCACTCTTTACTCCCTCTGTGCCTGTGACCAGTAGGTTGCTGTCTAGGGTACTCATACATGTCTCCCATCAGTTGTGGAATGATTATCAAGAATGAGTTGTGGGGCTTCCCTGGTGGCGCAGTGGTTGAGAGTCTGCCTGCCGATGCAGGGGACACGGGTTCATGCCCCGGTCCGGGAAGATCCCACATGCCGCAGAGCGGCTGGGCCCGTGAGCCATGGCCGTTGAGCCTGCGCGTCCAGAGCCTGTGCTCCGCAATGGGAGAGGCCACAACAGTGAGAGGCCCGCGTACCGCAAAAAAAAAAAAAGAATGAGTTGTGTTTGTTCCCCAACCTGTCTATGCTGTTTGTTCTCATTATTGTCATGATGTAATTCAGCTATTACGTAAGCCAATGACTTACGAACACCAAGTTAAATGCTTTGGAAAGATTTGATAAAGGTTAGTAAAAAATTGCTGCCTAGTTATGTGTGGGTAAGACAACTATAAAAGAATGAGGTAAATTATTAATGTCCAGAAGGATTCTACGTTCTCATTGCTTTAAAGTTCTTAAGTTCTCGGTATAATTTTTTTTAACATCTTTATTGGAGTATAATTGCTTTACAATGGTGTGTTAGTTTGTGCTTTATAACAAAGTATATCAGCTATACATATACATATATCCCCATATCTCCTCCCTCTTGCATCTCCCTCCCACCCTCCCTATCCTACCCCGCTAGGTGGTCACAAAGCACCGAGCTGATCTCTCACTATAATTTGAAAGCCAAAAGTGGATATGGTGGAGGATGAATTATGGTTATGATTTATGAAAGAAAGACATTTTGACACTCTTGAATGTGTAGACCCATACAAACAAGAGGCCTGGTCCTATGTTAACAAGATTAGTAAGTGAATGTTCATTTAAGTTAAAATAAAATGTTTAGGTAGGTGTATCAAATTTTTATGATTTACTCATTTATATGAGTTTTTTCCCTTACCTGAACAATTACTGGTCCTGATCATTATTGATTTAAGAGAGCTTCTACTGTATTTCTTCAACCTACTAAAAATGAGGTAGACTTTTCAGCTTTTAATTCATTCATTCACAAATATTTATGGAGAACCTATTATGTGCCAGGCATTTTACTTGGCCTCAGCGCAAAACGAGGCTGATAGGGTTTCTCTTAAGGAGCTTATCTTCTAGTGGCATTTTAGTGAATGTATAGTGATTTAAAAAGTACTGGTTTTTCTCAACAGTTATAGAATAGTTATCAAAATAAAATCTAGTCTTTGTTTTGAAGGCCAAAGCCACATCTACCTGCAGACTAGTGGTTCTCAACCCTAGCTTGAACCCTAGAATAAATAGCCTGAGGACCTTTTGAAAGTGCTGTGTCTAGGGCCCCATCTTAGACCAATTGGGTTAGAATCTCTGGGAGTGGGGCCCAGACATACAGAGATGTGCAGGAGAAGCAAGTTGAGTTTAGTTAAAAGTGTTTGATATTGCCCAAACTAAATCTGGTAACCCTGTGCCAGTTTGATACAGCATTTTTATTCCTGAATCCTCTGGGGACAAATCTATGTGGTGTTGGTTTGTCAGAGTTAATGATTTGTTTGAATCTTCCTAGAGAAGAAACTATCATATTAATAATCTGACTTTTCAGCTTTTTCTTGTAGAGAAGAAATTTTTAAGAAAGACAATGAATTGGTTGGAATTCTTCTTTGACTTTTCTCTATAGTTAGAAGTGTGTAATTTTTACCGAGGTATTTTAGCCTTCAGAAACATGTGAGAAATCTTGAGAAAAGCATCGTATCTTTTATTTGCTTCAAAATATTAATGTTCAGTTTATATGAACACTTATATGAAACACTGGTTAAGGTTAGGAAATGCTGAGCCATGGGGTTCCTTTTACCAGTCATAGCATGTAGTTATAATTTTACGTATGATGAACAAAAACTAATTGATGTCAAAGGTATTAAAAAAGTCTTGAAATAAAACCTCCTCTTAAGAATGATTTCGTTCATAATTAATCTTTAGGCCCGGAAACTTTGAAAGTTGAAAGGGTAGTGCATTCATTATTTTTCTTCCTAGCTCTTGAAAATATAGTTTTGCTTTTCTTGCTTATTTTCCCACTTATATCACTCAAAAGAGGACCAGAAGTTAGTACTTTTACTTTTAGGTATTTGTTTCACTAATAATCCTTTGACATTGATGTTTTGTAGATCAGATGCATTCTTACAGAAAGTTTCTTACTCTTTATGGTATCCATAAGGGATGTGATCTGGTGTGCTATGAAACCAAGGATTTATCAGGACATTACAAAAAATTCCAAAATACACATTACATTTGATTGTGAATTCTGGATTGAAAATGTAATCTTAATAGTTCAGTTCTGCTCTTAGAATACTAATGCTCTGGGGGAAGGGATGGTCTGGCACATTAGTTGAAGCACTTAGGTTTTCATCTTGTTTAGGGGTAGCTTCACCTCCCAGCACATTAACACACACACACACACACACACACACACACACCCTTGAAGATGGAGCTGTTAGTTTTCCCTTTCTGTGATTGCTTTACTTATCCATCCATCATGGTAAACTACTTAGGTAGCTTGATCAAAGATGTCTAGGAAGGTGGAAAAGTATCATCAACTGAAGGTAAAAGGGAAAATACTTAAAAGAATTTGTATTAAAGGGAAAATACTTAAAGATTTACTAGGTGATTAACAGGTTTGATAAAGATTTCATAGGTCCCACCAGGGCAAATGATGAGAAAACTAATAGAAGCAGAATGTTATTAGCAGAAGCAGCTAGGAGCAATTTAGCGCCACGAATACCTTATTCCTCCTATCCCTGCCTTCTGTTTTAGTTAAAATATCAATGCCTCCTATGTAGTGCTTAGTTTTCGATTCTGTAAGGTAAACAAACATGTTTTCTCCCTCCTCCTTGGAGTTCAGAAAACTGATATGCAGTGAGATTGAGTGACTTGTCCAAGGTTATTTGGCTGGTGTATTAATGAGGATTCTTTGTTTCAAGGGACAGAAACAACTCAAAGTTGTTGAAGCAAAAAAGAGAATTTATTGGCTTATACAACTAGTAAATTGAGAGATGTGGCTGGTTTCAGGCATGGCTATGTTTAGGGACTTAAACTACGTTTTAGAACACTTTCTCCTTTCGGCTTCATCTGCAGACAGGATGTCCTGTACTAGCAGTGGTTGCCTCTGGCAGCTCTTAGTTTACAGCCTGCCATTTTATCGACCCCAATGGAAAGAGAAGGTGTTTTGTTCTTCTGGAAGTATCAGCACAAAACATGATTTTCAGGTGCATTCTTGAACCAGTCATCCTTCACCGTGGCCAGGGAACTGGAGTCTTCTCATTGACCAGGCCTAGGTCACATGCCACCCCAGAAGCAAGATTGAAATCATCCTTGAAAAAATTACGTACATTGAGAGTGGGGGAAGAGTAGTTCTCCAGAAAGGTACTGGGAAGACAAAAAAATAAGATCCCCAGTAAATAATTGAACTGATGTTATTTTCAACTTTCTACTACTAAAAATGGCAAGAGAAGTACAATCAGAAAAATAAATATAATTGTCTAAAGATAGGACATGAAATCTTGAAATTTGTTGATTGTTTAATGTCAAAACCCATTTTCCTTCTTCCTGACAAGTTGAGTATTATCATCTCAACATCATAGACTAGACACTATCAAATGATCTGATCTCATTTTGACTGTTATCAGAGGAACAAGCTTTGAAGGCAACTTAGTTTTGGAATTTTACTAATAGTTTGAAATACATACGGAGGAAAGGAGGCTTAACAAGAAAAGCTATTGTTGGATTGTTTAAATTTTCCAACATTGTAAGAAGCTCCTGACTTCTGGACAGAAGGACTTTCCTCCCAGTTAACCCTGTCTTTTCCTGCCTGTCTTCCCAACCCCCCATCACCCTTCTTTTTGTTTGTCGGCTTAAGTTGATTCCTTTCTCCAGTCACTCCCCCCATGGGAGCAGAGGCATAATAATCACTCTCTTTAAGGAAAGTACCACAGAATGGAATTACATGTTGACATGCTTAAGAATTGTTGAGGAGAACTCATTTACCTTGTGTGGACAAGAGGCTTTGTGACTCTGAAGACCAAAATCAGAGCATCCTGTCCCAGATTTCCTTGGGCAACTTCAGCTTGGGTACCTTGGAGGACTTAGAAGCAGCCTAGATGCTGGAGATGCAGGGGCTTCTGGAAACTCTTTTTGCCCAAGATGGTTATGAGAATGGAGGTGGGAGGTAATGTTAAATGCTCAGGCTTTCATTCCTGCTGTCACCAGAATAAAAATGACCTAACTGTATTTTGGGGCCTCAGGCAGCACTGAAATGACAATGCCACCTGCTGACCTAATCCATTTCATTTCTGGTACTAGGATAGCCAAAGCAATTTGTTCAATTTGCAGTTAACTATTTACTCTTTAAAGCAACACTGATTAGGTCTAGTATAAGAAATCACATACTCCATTTATCAGGAATTAGAACTTTAAAAGGTGGAAAGTTATCCTTTTTGGAAGAAGTCATTTCAATATGGTGTATTTTACCTCAGAGACTAACTATGCTTTTCGAAAGCTACTTTTTGCTGTTGTTCCCCAGGAAGGAGTACAATCTGCTGATGAAATTTGAGATAACAGAAGTGTTTCTCAGTAGCAGCTGAATGGAGCAGAGAACTAGGAGACTGCTATATTTATCGTTAGGTAAATTTTGCAGTTTACTAGGGAAAAAATCTGTATAGCATGCAAGCAGATTAACTCATGTTCATCCGGCAGCTGCTTCTCTGGCAAATAGGAGAGAGGGCATGCAGCTGTAGTCCCGCACACACACTCAGGTGCTGGCTATACTTCCTTTGTCTCAAAAACTATGCCAGGAGCCATCTATGCTGATGAGTTCCTGGTTTTTTTCCATTTTAATTAAAAAAAAAAAATCGTAATTCTCAATTTTTCCTCTCACCCATCAACATGAAGTGATTAAAACTTTTCCATTACATGATAGTTTCAGGAGCTTGGACTCCGGTCTTGAACATTGTGTTTAATAGTTACGTACAGTACTGCAGTTGATGAATTAGAGTTATAGAAGCACCTACTTCATTCCCCTCCCAGAGCTCCTTATTTCAGTAAGTAACACGCTGGCAGAATTAAGGTGTCTGCTTCCAGTTCTGCCCTCTTTTATTTCTTGTTGCTTTCTGTGATTCGGCAGCTGTGGAATTTGCTTCCCCGCGTGGGCCTCTCAGAAGCCAGCTCTCCTGCTCTCCCCAACACGCTCACAGTCGGCAGAACAGGGAAATCACACTGATCAGCACACCACTCAGCTGATCAAAGGAAGCCAGCCACTTTTCTTCAACAAGACCCAGCAGTATCAGGCACTACGCCTTCTCCTGCCGTGAGCAAGGCCACTGGAACGCTGCTGGCAGCATTAGTCTGTGTGTAAAAAGCTGCTTGTGTTCCCTTTGCCTTAGATTTGGCTTTGGCTTAGGCCTCGGCAAGGGGGGAGAAAAAGGAAAATGCCTGGACAGCCGGGATCTCTCCTTTGTAAAACTTGGTGTGAAGCATTTCCCTCCGTTGGCAATCCCTAGTGGCAGTCCCTAACTCTGCTGGGGAAAGACTTGGTAATTTTCTTTTAATTGTAAAAGAGCAGAGCCCCACAGCAAATTGAACATGTGGTGACTACAGAGAATATATGACAGTACGATCTTACATTGGTTGAATTAATAACAGATCTGGCAAATCTACAAAATTAAAATAAGCCACATTTTTTTTAGTACTTAATCTCTTGATTCTGTTGTTTTTTTACTGTTTTCTGGGTAGTCTTAACGTTATTTTGTAGGGAACCTATGGGTCTCAATGCTAATTATAATTAGTTGGATATAGTCGGCAGTTTGCTACTCGTGGCTCTAATGGGTGTATAATTCCCTTTCTTGTAAGCAGCTGGCATTTCAGTACAGTTTATAACATGGAACATGGAAGGGACCCCCTGAGTAGGACAGTGGCTGCTCTTTGTCACTTGCAGCTGCGTTTGCAAGGGAGCATGCTGGCAACCAGCAAGGAGAGTGCTGTGACAGGTGGGAAGAGCAAAACCAGAAAATATGCTTCCCCTTTCTCTTATCCTCTTTCTATTCCCTTCTTTCCCCCCACCCTCTTCTACCTGACCTTCCGTTTTTCTTCTCTTCCCCTTTTAGAAGCCATCTGTTTCCCTCTACCAGTTCTATTTCGCTTGCAGATGCCACTATATAGGAACACGCTGTACTGGAGCTAACGTATGCTTGACCTGTACTAAACGTATGTATTTGGGCTGGGCTCAGCCTGATGCACTGAAGGGAATGCTGAGGGCCTGGCATATAAAATTTCATAAATTTTACACACCAATTCTACTAAACAGAAAAGGACAATGTATCTTACTGCCTAGATCTGAGAAATGATAGAAGACTTTTCAAAGCCTGGCCCTGCAAGTTCTGCATTACTTTCTGTTAGAGATGGGAACAACATTAGTCTGCGTATAAAAAAGCTGCTTATATTCCTTGTCTTAACCTGGGCCTAGGCAAGGCCGGGGGGTGGGGGGTGGGTGGGTTGGGGGGCAGAAGGAGGAAGATACACCAACAGCCATTATCTCTTCTTTCTAAAACTTGGTGTGAGGCACTTTCATCCCTGTTGTCAGTAACACAAGTTATCATTCTGCAGAGCTAGTGTAGCTATTCCCTGAGCAGGCACCCAGTTAATGGTCTCCCTTCAATTACCTTCTCCTTAGGCATTGCTGGTGGGAATGTGAAATGGTGCAGCCGCTTTAGAAAACAGTCTGGCAGTTCCTCAAAGTGTTAAACATAGAGTTACCATGCGACTCAATAATTTTACTCCTAGGTATGTACCCAAGAGACATGAAAACATATGTCCAAACAAAACTTGTACACAAAATGTTCATGGCAGCATTATTGATGATAGCCCAAAAGTGGAAACAGCCCATCAGCTGATAGATGGTTAAATACAATGTGGTATACCCATACAATAGAATATTACTTGGCAATAAAAGGAATGAAGTCCTGATGTATGCTGCCACATGTGAATCTTGAAAACACGCTAAGTGAAAGAATCGAATCACAAAAGACCATATACTTTATGATTCCATTTATATTAAATGTCTAGAATATGCAAATTTACATAGACAGAAAGTAGATTAATGGCTGCCCAAGGCAGAGGGGTGTGTGTGTGTGTGTGTGTGTGTGTGTGTGTGTGTGTGTGTGTGAGTGATGGGGGAATGGGGAGTGACTGCTAATATGTTTGGAAATTCTTTTGGGGGTGATGAAATGTTCTAAAATTGATAGTGGTGATGGTTGTATAACTCTGTGAATATGCTAAAAGCCATTGAATTTGTACATTTACATGGGTGAATTGTATGGTATGTGAATTACGTCTCAATAAAGCTATTTTAAAAATTATCACTACATATTTCATTTGGTCTGAGGGCACTGAATTGAATTGTCTTTCCTAAAGTTGTAGAGGCTAGGAGAACCCATATTCCCAACAAGAATACCAATCTAATAAAGGTAATAACTTATTTGCACAGTGTGTCCTTGTTTGCCCTTAGTTTTCACATGCTTCATCTAATTTGATCCCCACTGAACCCTAGTGTGCAGATGAAAGTGACATACATAGAGAAAAAGTGACTTCTCTAAGATTATACAACCAGTAAATGATAGAGCAAGTATTTAATCTCAGGCTTTCTGTTTCCTAGTCAGTGCACGCTGGTCAGAACAATGTCAGAATTGCAAAGAAGGTAATGGTGTGACCCTTGATGTTTTCCAGATTCTTAATTATGCTTAACCCTTTCACCTCTTGAATATGACTAGAAAAGTCACTCACTTTCTCTGTCTTGCTTTCCTTATCTGGAAAATAGAGATAAGAATGTCTCCCACCTCCCATCTCCCATCTTGGTTTCTTTTTCTAAAGGAGGGAGCTAGGAATGTATCCTATCTCATGGACATATAATAAAAACGGACTAATAAAAAACAATTATGAAACATCTTGCCAAGCTATGAAAATTCTTTATAACAAACTATCAAAGAGTCTTGTTTTTTCCTTTCCTTTACATTGTACAAACTCACGACCTCAGTGGGATGTAGTAATAACCACTTATATCACTTTTCTCTAAGGAGCTCAAAGCATTTTACAGACACTATCAAAGTAATCCTCTCTACATCCCCGTGAGTTACATAGGGAGCTGGTATCAGAGGAACCTAGAGTACAGAGAAGTGAAGTAACTTGCCTGAAGCCTTTATTTCGGTCTGGGTCTATACTATATTTACTGCTCATTTATTTGCCTCTGGTGATATTTATTTGGTCAATTACATTTATTCTCTATGAGGTTGTCACTTGTTAAACATGAAAACAATGCCTGAATAGCCCTCCTGAATCATTTTCGATCACCTTAAACTTTATTGAGGGTAAAGCTGTTTATTTTGACCTGACAGTGTCATTCTTTTTTTTTTTTGTTTGTTTTTTAGTTTATTTATTTATAAATAAATTTATTTATTATTTTATTTTATTTATTCATCTTAAAATAAATTTATTTATCTTTAAATAAATAAATGAATTATTTCTTTATATATTTGGCTGTGTTGGGTCTTAGTTGTGGCACGCGGGATCTTTGTTGCCGCATGTGGGATCTTTCGTTGCAGTGCGCGGGCTTCTCTAGTGTGGCACACGGGCTCAGTAGTTGTGGCACACAGGCTGTCTAGTTGTGGCGCGTGGACTGTCTAGTTGTGGCGTGCAGGCTTAGTTGCCCCGCGGCATGTGGGATCTTAGTTCCCTGACCAGGGATTGAACCCGCATCCCCTGCATTGGAAGTCAGGTTCTTAACCACTGGACCATGATCTAGCCTAGAAAACAGTGCACAACTCCTGAATATATACTTTTGATTTGATCATTCACTATGGGGTACGGTGCCAACTGTTTGCCCTGCTGTGTAGACAGGTGAAATCCTGGATGAGTCTTCGGAAACTATTCTCATTTGTCCAGACACTCTTAACAGAGTGAAGGCAGACTTCCTTCCAAGTTGTTGAGTTTTACAGTATGTTTACATGTAGCAAGCTCATTTACCGTCTGCGTTACAACCTAGATCTTCACCACCGCCATCATCATTTAATATTATTTTGGTCTTATGGCTTAATGCCATTACCAACCCTTCTGACAGAGAATATATATGTGAGGAATGTGTAAGATGATTAGAAAGGCCTGTATGAGATTGCCTTAGGGTAGCTTCTAATAACCCACCAGATAGCAGAGTGAAGCCTGACCCATCTATTGGAAAATAGTAAATTCGGCTTTTCTCTTTCCTTGTGTTAAGAGAAGCTGTAGTTTCTTGCTGAGGCTGTCCTGGCAAGTTGCTTTGGTTGTTGGGTTTTTTTTGGAGGAGTTTCTTTTTTGTCATATTTATCTCTCATCTTACTTGATGGAGGTGCACTTTTTCCCCCAGGAGTGGATTTTCCTTCATATTAGCCTTGTTGGTGTACTGCCCCAGGGGAGACGGCCCCAGTGCTGTTGCCACGGTCCTGTGTACAGTTAATTAAACCTCCTGCTGTGGACTGGGTTTCTGCAGCCTCTGTTCACTGATGTGTGTGAATTGAGTGAAGCACATGTACACAAGCTCAGGCGCACTCGTGGAAACAAACCCTGAAAATAGCAAAATATGAAGTTGAGGTAAAGCCTTCAGCTTTTAAATAAGCTTGGTAATCTGGCTAGCTGAATGCCAGAACTTAACAAAGCTGAGAATTGCATTTCTGAAGATAAGCCAGGCACTTTTTGTGTTTTTATCTTTTCTTCCCCAAATGTATTGCGTTTTAATATGGTGCTTTATCTCTCTAAGCAAGAAAGCAGAGCCAGTGGTGCACTCATGGGCCACTGGGTCTAACCCAAAGTGGAGTTTCTCCTCATTTCCCTGGTGACCACATGCCAAGTAGGTAAACCTTGTCCAGAGTCTTCTCCCTAAGACATGTGGCTGCCATATCCTCATTGCAGCATAAAGGGAACTCACAGAAGGCGAGAGTAGGGCTTTCGAAAAATCTGGTAACCTACATGTTTTAGAGAACTGATAGTGATTTCCTTTGAAGTTAGGCCCCTGCCCTTTTTCATTAACTAAATGTGCAGAGAGAGAATCTTGATTTCCAACCTCTCTTCTTTGAAATACTTTGTAGTGCTTTGGATCCTTCTTGTGACTCTATTAGGACCTAAAATGCTTATATAAGAAAAAAATAATTTTTTTCTAATTCTCATCTTGCTTACTTGGGTAAAATACAGCAAGTAATCAGGCTGGGGTAGCAATGGAGTCTTGAAAACATATCAGTTGCTGAATCAGGCAGCCTCTCTGTTCTTTTTTCCACCCATCCCAGCTCCACTCAGCAAATTTCAACTGTGTATTTTTGTATGAAATCCGTCAACCAGGAAGTGTTTTTTCAGCCCTCCTCTGTGTTAATATCTAGATGTGTGCTAATGCTTATGATCTTCAGTAGGGAGAAAGGAGTAAACACATACATAACAGGACACTGCATAATAGAGTTAGTATGTGGTATAGATAATGAGAAGTGAGAGGTTAGGAAACCCAGATAGGACCTGGATCCAGAAAGGCAGAAAGAATGGAGGCATTCTAAGAGGAAGCATGTGAGCAGAGGCAGGGATATAGTAAGGAAAGTGACATGTAAGAACAAACATAAGAACTTTACTGTATGCTAAAATTTTTCATAAAATGTGTTGGGAAACAGTGAAAATTAAGATTGAGTGGTTATGATAAGGCCTGGTATCAGAAGGCTTTAATTGACCATACTGTCCTTAGCCTAGAACTAGACTTGCTCGGAGAACTTTGGTCAGTACCTGTCTTTTGAATGGAATGCTTTAGCAGTTGAAGGGTGGAGTGAGTTTGTATCTGGAGGAAGTAAGGTTTCATTGGCCTGTTTGCTTTGTTTGTTTGTTTATTTTGCTGAAACAACATATTCACGGAACTACATCAATTCTCCATCTTGTAGAAGGAAGTTAAGAGAGCAGGGTTTTTCCCCTTAGAAGGAGTTTTGTTTCCTAATTGTGAAATCTTGGCCTGTTTCCTTATAAATGAGAATGTGAGTGAAAGAATGGGTTTAAAGTTTAAAAGAGTTTGGATAGCTGTTGCTGAAGCAAAATTGATTTATAACATTGCTTCCTGATCTGGGGTTGCCTGAAGCAATAAGAGAAATCTTACCTATGGTAAGTTGCACAGGGTGTCACATAGAAATATTGTCTGTTTGAAAGATAAAATATGAGATCCAAATGGGGGAGGGGAGGGGGAGGAGGGTAGTAGTTCTGGGGGCCCTGGCAGTGTAAAGATTGGGAATGTCTGTTGTAAATTATAATTTTAGATTTGAGTAGGAACGGATGACCCTAAAATTTCCACTTGTATCTTTTACCTTAATATGAATTTTCAGTATTTGTTTTTGTACTTGTTTAAGGTATATTTTCATTTAATAATATATTCTCAATAAAGCCAAAAGGAGCCTATACCTGTAATGTAGGTAGGCTTTTGAATAGTAGTGTATTTTGCAGTTCGTTTTCCTGTATCTTGTGTTGTGTTGACAGTTGCTATTATTAATCTCATTTAAACAGTAGTGCTTAGGTTGAAACTTGATTCTAGTCGATTTTATTATGATAAGTTTACCATCTTCTCAAATCTAGTACTCCTCTAAAGCATTGTTACTATATCATGAAGGTAAAAACAAATTTACAGCTGTTAACCACAAACCTAACCTTTCCTCAGTTTGCTTGATTTACTACAAATTAAATTATATTATGCCTGATATAAATCATTAATATATAATTTAAAGCAGTTGCTGTGATCCATCTTTTACTGTTTTCTGCTCTCACATCCAAATATGGAACTTCAAGTTTGAAAGACAGTGAAATGATTAGAAAACTGCCCTTCTGGAGTCCTAAGCGAGCACTCATTTCCATGTTGGTATATGACAGTGGGATCCTTTCAGCTCTGAGCCGGAGATGCACACATTGCATTCAGGATGGATTGTTTGCTCCTTGACTTGTCTGCTTGATTTAAATATTCATACTTCACCAGAAGGAAAAAGCTACTGACCTCTAAAAGTGGGTCAGTTTTTTTTTGTAACGGCCCTTTTGGCACTTTGCATCGTGTTAATACCGCCTTAGAGCTGGGGAATAGTTTGGCAGAGCTCATCTTTATCACTTCAGGGGCCAAGGCTTCACTAGGCCTTGTGTGAGGAGAGAGCATTGCAGATATTAATAGCCAGAAGACCGTGATATGGGCTTTATTTGCCTTTCTGTTTGCTTTTCTAGATGTAGAATATAGTATGTTAGCCAGAAAGGATTAATTTGGGAAAAACCTTTATATGTAAATGAATGATAAAGGTGACGACGTAAGTAAACAGCAGTAGCCTGTGTCTTCAGATGCATGATATTTCGGAATAAATCCCATAATTGCATGAACTTGTTTTATTTCTCTGTTTGAATATGATAACTTTTGAAAGAAGTGCTTCGAGAGAATGGGATCATTGTTAGGTTGTGAATCTTATTCCTACATTATTTATTTAAGCTTAATGATTATATAAAGTGTACTTTGTATTGATTAAGTTTCTAACATCTAAGGGACCCAAAAGGCATTTTAAACATGAATGTCATTTTTTTTATCCTCACAAAATTAAAAACTTAAATATCTCTTATGAAAAGGAGGGGTAGGACAGTAAGATGAGAACGGGAGTGTTAGAATAATATGAGGTACTAGAGGGAGAGAGATCTTCTGGAGATCCTGATTACCGTGTCTTAGTCATAGGACATAAGTGAGATTGAGAGAGTTCAAATTACTTGTCCAGGAGAAATGTTACACATTTCACCAGTCTCTTCCTTCAGTTCCCCAGGATTTACAAAAAAGTCTGGTTTCAGTCCAGTCTTATAATGTGTCCATGGCCTGTCCTGTACCCAATCTTAGACCAACTTGAGTGGTGATGGATTCTCCCAGAATTGCACTGATCACACAAGCTAATATGGCTTCTTCTAGGATCTTCTTGATCATTGTCAAATTCCAACTCCCACTTTAAAATGCCCAAAGACGTGTCCAGTGTTCTAAAAGTTTGGTTCAAGAATCCCTAAAATTTTGAAATATGCTCTCTTGAGGAATATGGTCGGTCACGTGGCTCTCCCACAGACCCAAGATGTGTTTGCTTTTATTAAAATGATAAGCACTATATTTATTTGCCTGATGCCCTGGAAAATAGCGAGAATATTATTGAACTGGTAATTCTGAGGAGTTACTTATTTACCTTTCTTTAGACTGTGTGTTCCAAAAGATTGTTCTGAAGATCTAAAACCATATTAAATATAGTAGGGGAAATTGCCATTTTTAATAGTTAAACAGACGTACAGGATTTAAAAAATGAATTAGATGAATCCTGTTCTCAGGGATCTTCTGGGGTATATCATTACTATAATGCACGCAGTCTTTCTGTAACAGAAATGCCTACTACTGAAGTGTTTTAAGGATGAAGTGTTGTGTTGTCTACTTTCAGATGCTTCTCGGGGAAAAAAGATACATGATTTGGAGAGGGGTGGGAGGATATATGGATATTGGTTTATTGAAGGGGTCATTGTATTATTCTTTGAACTTTTCTGTATGTTTGAAATTTTACAAAATAAAAAGTCATAAAAATAAAACCAAGAAATGCTTCCTAATTTATTTTAAATCTGGGTCTTCATGTATTAGGTATGCTTACAAAGCAACAAGTTGGGCAGAACCTGTACCTTCAGAATCCTGACATGAATACTTTACTAAGTAGATCACACCACCGCTGAAAGAAGCAGGTAATCTTGGCCTGCCTGTAGTTGAAACCAAGGAGAAGAAACTTCTAACTTTCAGATTAACCCCTTGGTTAATGTACCCAAGATAAATTTGACCCAGATGACTAAAAAATAATCCGTTTTTTGAAGCGTTTAGTACCGTGCAGCAAAAAAAGTCATTGCTCAAAAGAAATAACCACACACAAATCAGTAGTCAACATAGTACTTTCTCTCTACATCCCAATGTTTCTAAGATCTCATTTGTTAACGACTTGTCTTTTCCATCCTTCTAACTTTTTTCCTTTTTTTAGTGACTTTTACTGTGTTTGAGAAGCATTTGTGTGTGTTATGAAAATTCAGTTTTTAAAAATATGACCAGTTTTGCTTCTGTGTTTCACAGTGTGTTTTGGGGGTCATTGGGGAAGGAGATGATGGAAAAAGGAAGGAGAACAGGAGGTTGGATTTTTGCATGTGTTTTAATGAAGAGAGAGAGAAATGAATGCGTGTATCTAGTGCTCACTGTATTATCTTCACCATGAAAAATCAGCAAGGATGACCTATTTATTATATACAGGCGTGGTTAAATCTGGTACACTGACAAAGGATGGGACCAACCTGGGAAGTCCTTAATCTTGCTAGATCAAGAACCTTAATCTTGTGTGGTGTGTGAGTGGGTGTGGGTGTGTAGTACCCTCCTCTGAGCCCTGTCAGTGTAGTCCTAAGGGTGAATAGATTTACATTTTTTTAAACATCTTTAATGGAGTATAATTGCTTTACAATGGTGTGTTAGTTTCTGCTGTATAACAAAGTGAATCAGCTATATGTATACATATATCCTCATATCTCCTCCCTCTTGCTTCTCCCTCCCACCCTCGCTATCCCACCCCTGTAGGTGGTCACAAAGCACCGAGCAGATCTCCCTGTGCTATGCAGCTGCTTCCCACTAGCTATCTGTTTTACATTTGGTAGTATATATATGTGAATGCTACTCTCTCACTCCATCCCAGCTTACCCTTCCCCCTCCCTGTATCCTCAAGTCCATTCTCTACATCTGCGTCTTTATTCCTGTCCTGACCCTAGGTTGACCAGAACCATTTTTTTTTTCAGATTCCATATGTATGTATTAGCATACGATATTTGTTTTTCTCTTTCTGATTTACTTCACTCTGTATGACAGACTCTAGGTCCATCCACCTCACTACAAATAATTCAATTTCGTTTCTTTTTATGGCTGAGTAATATTCCACTGTATATATGTGCTACATCTTCTTTATCCATTCATCTGTCAATGGACACTTACGTTGCTTCCATGTTAGATTTACATTTAACCAGAGAGGAATGGGGAGCTCTTCCTGGGTTTTTACTATTTAAATAATCAATTCATGAAAGAGAATCAGTGCTATAAGAAAAAATTGCAGTGGTATTTAAACTTGAACATCTATAGACTTCTCCACTCCTCACCATAGTATGCAATTTTGTATAAGATGCTTCAGGATTGAATTGTGAGCACGTGTTTACCAACAGGACCTCTTAAAGTAGTCCTTTAGCACATACTCTTATTTTCCATACACTCGATCATATTAGTTGCTAAACACTAATATACTACAATGAGTAATCCAGCTGTTTTACTCTGAAAATCACCTTAGATTGTACAAGCGCCGTAGTGCCACAAGCCCTCTCCCTCCCCATGTTTTTAAAATTGCTATCCACAAATTATATCTCCTACTTGTAATTATATTGCTGAATTATTTTGGAATGAAAGATTCCCTAAAAAACGTTATTATAGTTTGTGTAACATCGTGTTTTTCTTTGTTTATAACTACAAGTAGCATCATTGCTGAGTAGTGTAGGTATTTTCTTCCACTACCCGCCAGCCCTGCCTCCATCCTACCACCATTCACCACTGAGGTTGGACCACTAGGTTTAATGAAATTCTGTTTCCTATGTGACTTATATTCTACCCACTAAAATACAAGAGTAGAGTGAAAAGTCACTTGGGATTACTGCCACAGGTTGTTCAGAAGAAACCAAATCTAGTAACCCTGTTATATCTGGCATAGTTCATACTCAGAGCCAGCACAAAATGACTTGGAAGGTTAAATTCTCCTACTGGAACATTTTCAGTTACATGTGCTTTAGGCTTATAAAAGGTCTAATCTCTTTTCCCAAAAAATGCTGTTCGTATCAAATAATAGTAAACTTATATGAGGGTGTTGCTTGGAAGTGTTGGGAAGATGCAGAAAAGGAAACAGATTGATAAGCATTCAGTGTTTTTCATTCATGCAGATATTTTTAATCATAGGGAGAATTTTAACTTATTTTCTCTGACTTTAGTCAAGGAGTCCAGAAAGCTGCAGATTGCACAGTTTTGACTGAGGTCCTGATAGTGTTCTGTAATTTTAGTTTGCTCTTTATAATATTGACCTTTTGTCTTTACTACTGAGAAGGGTGGAGTGAAATGCAGAATTGAATTCAGTCGTTATAATCTACAACTAAGCCTATACCTATCTTGATTTTTAAGGTATTATTGACTGATATGAAGCGTATGACTGTTAGAGTACAGGTCTCTAGGTTTAAGTTAGAGCTCCCTGTGCTGACCATTACATGCTTCCTGAGAATTAATATTATAGTAAAAATTATGGTGAACTGCTTCCTTTCAAGATGGGCCCTGTACTTACATGTGTATTCGGAGACTTCCCCACACGTTCACTTTGCCTGGGACAAAGCCTTCTTCTGGACTTTCCTGGCCACACATATATTGATTAGCTAAACCTTTATTTGTACGTGTAAGCAGACAAGAAAAAAAATTACTAGTTATATGAAGAGAATCAACAGCTTGAAAGTGGGGAATGAAGCCGAGCAGTCAAACCAGATCCCTCACCCCACCTCTACTAATGCAGCTAATGTGAGAAAACAGGAGATAACTTTTTAAATTTTTCATTAGTATTCTCACTGAGGTTTGAGAGAATATTATTTCATCAGTAAAACAAAAACAGGCTATCCTTATTACCGTCAGTTATGTGGCCCGTAAGGTCTCATGGCCTGTCCTCATTTCCTCCTCTCCAGCCACATGGGGCTCCTTGCTATTCTTGAACCTTTTGGGCTGTTCCCACCTTCAGGCTTTAGAGTGGCCATTCTCTGTGCCTGGGAAGCTCTTAAACAGACACACAGCTTTACCTCCTTCAAGAGACTAGAGTGTGATCTGGCAAATGGTAGGTGTTCAGTAAATAGTTTTTGAAAGATTGAAATGAATAGGCGTATTCAGAAGTAAATGTAATAGAGGAAGTGAATAACACAGTGGACTCTGCAAGAAGATGAATCAGTAAGTCAAAAGAAAATTAAATTTTCCTGTAACATAGCGAAGAGTCAAAGCGGTGGGAAATATGAGAGAGAAAAATAAACATGGATACTAGATCTAAGTGATTTAATATCTATATATTAGGAGTTTCAAAAGAAAAACTGATCAAAGAACTTACAGAAGAAAAAAATTTCTGAGCTGAAAAAAAGCCTCAGATAGGTAAAGCTTAGCATCAGGTGAGATTATTTTGGGAAAAAAGGACTCATCCTATTGCTAAAAATGTTAAGTACTTAAGGAGAAGAATCCCACTAACCTCTCAATAGTTAATAATGACAACCAAAAAAGTTACTTGTAAAGGAATAAGAATCAGATGAACATTACATTTTTCATCAGCATGAAGATACAGGATTGTGACGCTAGAACTTTATATTTAGGATATGAGTCATTTAGGTGTGAGGGTAAAAGACATTTTTGGACTCACAAAGTATACTTTTCATATAGCCTTTCCGAGAAACTTTCTGTCTGAAAAACTTTGGTTGGATGTGCTTCAATCAAATTAGTCAGAATTAAAGAAAGAATCAGTAAACAAAACCAGAAGTTGATTCTTTGAAGTTATCAACAAAATTAACAAACCATTAGCAATACTGACCAAGGGGTAAAAAGAGAGTAGATTATTCTGGGTGTTCTAGATAGTACAATAACATAGGAAAAAGGCATGAAAAATACTGTTGGAACAATAGATGTATATTGTCATTATTTGTGGATGATGTGATTGTCTACCTAGAGAAACCAGGAGTATCAATGAACATTACTACAGCTAATAACAATAAGGTGGCCACCTACAGGATAAAATCAAAGCCAAGAACTTTCCTTTATATCAGGAGTATTCTGTGAGGAAATAATAATGGAAAAAATTATCTAGTTACAAAAGCAAGAAATCTTTTAAAAGATAGAAATAAACTTAACAAGAAATGTATAATACCTGTACCTTTACCTATACTTATGGATATAAAAGGATTTGAATAAATGAAGATCTATATCTTCTTTCTGGATGGAGTCAACATTTTAAAGAAGTTAATTCTTCTGAAATCTAAACATTTAATAGTATTCCATTCAAAATTCCAGTGGATATTTTGAGGAATTTGACAGATTGATTCTAAAGTTCACCTAGGGCTTCGCTGGTGGCACAGTGGTTGAGAGTCCGCCTGCCGATGCAGGGGACACGGGTTCGTGCCTCAGTCCGGGAAGATCCCACATGCCGCGGAACGGCTGGGCCCGTGAGCCATGGCCGCATCCGGAGACTGTGCTCCGCAACGGGAGAGGCCACAACAGTGAGGGGCCCGCGTACCGCAAAATAAATAAATAAATAAATAAAGTTCACCTAAATGTAACCAAGGAAACTTTGGAAAAGAGTAATTGGGGATGGTACACTTCTGGCCCAGACCTGTAATCCAGCTGCTACTGAACAACTTCACTTAAATGTCCCACAGGTGCCTCCAACTCAGGATGTCCCAAACTGGTCTCATTATCTTCTCTCCAGCTTGTTTCCCCTGGTGTTCCTTATTGCTTTAAATATTATTGCTTTAAATATTACTGTCTACTATAATATTAAAGCCAGAAACCTGAAGGGCATCCTTGATTGTTCCCTTTTACTCATCTCCAAAATTCAGTCATTAGGTCCTGCCAGTCTTCCTCTTAAATAGCTCTTAAGTCTATCTTCTTTCCATAATCGCTGCTTTAGTCCACGCCATTATCATCTTTTGCCTGGCTTATTAAAAGAGGCTCTTTATGGATCTCCTTGCTTCCAGTCTTCCTCCCTTCCAATTACTGTAACTAGAGTGAGTCTTCAAAAACACAGATCTGAATCCTTGCTTAAGACCCCTCAATGTCTTCTCTTTGCTCTTAGGACCAAGTCCAGAATCCCCAAATGACTTAAAAACCTGTATGATCCTCACCTACCTTTCCCACCCTCTCTTCATTCTACTCTTTCTCTCATTCCAAACACCAGCCATTTGGGGGCTTCTCTCACTAACTAAATGTACCCTGATCCTCTGTGCCTTTGAACTTAACCGTTCTTCCTTCTGAGGTACTGTTCTTCCCACCTTCGCAAACTCATATCCATCCTCAGGTCTCAGTGTAAAAACCACTTCCTCCTGGAAGCCTTCCCTGACCTCTACATCAGGTTAGGTCCAACTGTTGGATGTTCACCTAGTGCATCCTATTCCCTTTAATCTAGCACTCATTTTATTTTATTGTAACTCTTTATCTTTTCTTGGATCTAGGTTTTAAACTCCAGTGAGAGTTAGGACATCATCTTTTTATTCAAGGGGATATTCTCTGTGCCTTGTACAATGTAATGTGTTCAGTAAATGTGTGTAGTGAAATAATTAACTGCCAGAATCAAAAACATACTAGAAAGCTATAATAGGGGAAATAGTGTTATGCTGGCAGGAACAAACACATCAGCAGAACAAAACAAACTCAAAAACAAAACTTTAATATAAGTTGGAATTTAATGTATTATAGAAGTAGGGAAAGATGGATTATTTAATAAATGATATTGGAACAATTAGCTATCCACTTAAGGAAAAATATCAAGTGAGATTCATACACTAGTTAGGACTGTTTTGGTTGCATATTGCAAACTCAACTCAAACTAGCTTAAGCCAAAAAGAATTTATTGGAAGGATTTAGAGGTATCATTGAAAGGAGGGAATAGCTGAACAACTAAGCTTCAGGAATTCAAGAAGCAGCAAACCTCTTAGCCCTCATGGACTCGATAGCTAAGATATTCTTTCTCTTACATCTTATGTACTCAGCTTTATTTTCTCCTATGGTAGACTTAACTGTGTGGCAGGGAATGTAGCCTCCAGCAGTTTCCAGGCTCAAAACTTTGTCACCTTGTGAAGAAAAGTACTCTCTAGTCTTATCTCCATGTTGAACATCCCTGAGGAAGTACTTTGATTTCTGTGGCTTGGGTCACATGCTTGCCCACAGTCCCCATCTAAGGCTTAGAGCAATTTCTATGTCCAGGGAGACAGGGTAATGTGAGCTCCTACACTGAGTGTGTGTTGGTTTCTGTGGGGGCATGTCTGTGTGTGTGTAATTGTGTGCATTGGAAGGAGGGTGGTGGTAAGAAGAAAGCCTTCTCAAAAAAAGGAAAGTAGGGAGCACAGCCACAGCCACTCAGGGACTTGTGATGAGCTGACGGTCACTCTAGTTTTTGTCTGCTCTTACCTCTATTTCACATCATACTCAAAAAATACATTTAAAATGGATTAGAGAGCCTCTCCGGTGGTGCAGTGGTTAAGAATCCGCCTGCCAATGTAGGGAACATGGGTTCAAGCCCCGGTCTAGGAAGATCCCACCTGCCGCGGAGCAACTAAGCCCGCACGCCACAACTACTGAGCCTGCGCTCTAGAGCCCATGAGCCACAACTGCTGAGCCTGCGTGCCACAACTGCTGAAGCCCACAGGCCTAGAGCCCGTGCTCCACAGCAAGAGAAGCCACCGCAATGAGAAGCCCGCACACCGCAACAAAGAGTAACCTCCACTCACTGCAACTAGAGAAAAGCCCACGCGCAGCAATGAAGACCCAATGAGGCCAAAAAAATAAAAATAAATAAAATGAGAAAAATAAAGTGGATTAGAGGTAAAATATAAAAATACTAGAAGAAAACAGTTTTGTTGGTTTTATAAAAAATATTGGAGTGTGGAAGACTTCCTTAGCATGATAAGAAGACCAGAAACCATACAGGGAAAGACTAAATAACATAATGGGAAAAAAGAAGAAAAGCCTTCTTTAAGGCACAGGCAGTAAAAACAAAATTGCAAGAACAGCAATAAAAAACCCAAGAAAAATATTTTCAACACATGTCTTACAAGGAGTTATTAGTCTTATATTTAAAGAGTTCTTATGAATCGTTAAGAAAAGGATGAGCATCCCAAGGGAAAATTAGGCAAAGGACATTAATAGGCAGTTCACAAAAGAAGGAAACATGTTAGTATACATAGAGAGAAGGAAACCTCAATGGACAAATATATGAAAGTTGATCAACCTTATTAGTAGTTAGGGAAATGAGATTTAAAATCACAATGAGATACCACTTTGCTTCTGCCAGATTGGCAAAAATTAAAATATCCAACAGCAAAAACTGTTGTCAAAGATAGAGCAGCAAGAAACCGTGTACATTGCTGGATGAAATGTAAACTGGTTCAACCACTTTGGAAAACAATTTTGTGTTTTCTACCAAATTTGAAGACGTGTATGTGTTGTGACCCACCAGTTGTACTCCTAGGTACGTACTCTAGAGCAGCACTGTCTAGTAGAAATAGAGCAGAAGCCGCATATGTCATTTAAAGTTTTCTAGTAGCCTCGTTACACAAAAGTGAACAGGTGATTAATTGTAGTTCTATCATAATGATTAATTAATTGTATATTTTATTAAATTAAATTTTATTAACTATAAACTTTCTTTAGATATAAATATATTTAAAATATTATCATTTCAACATATAATCAGTATTAAAAATTACCAGTGAGATGTTTCCTTTGAAATCTGGTGTGTATATTTTGCATTTACAACATAACTTCAAGTAGCCACGTTTCAAGTACTCAATAGCCCTGTGTGGCTAGTGGATGCTGTATTGGACAGTGCAGCTCTAGAGACCCTCTTATACTAGAATATTCATAGCAACCTTTTAAATAATAACAGAAAATTGAACCAATCTAGATGTCCTTTGACAGGATAGATAAATTATGGTAAATTTCCACAGTGGAATACTATCTATACTTTTTAAAAAAATGAATGAACTACAGGCATATGTATCAACATGGAGAATTTCACAATATTGGGCAAAAAAGAAATACAAGTCACAGAAAAAATATCAAAACTGATAAAATATTGTGGGTGGATAGTTATGTAAGTGGTAAAGTTATAAAGGAAAAAGAATAATTAAAAAAATTTCAGAATAGTAACTACCTCTTGGGCAGAAGGGGAGGGATGCAGTTGGAGAGGGGCTCACAGGGATGTAAAAATATTGATAATAGCCTGTTTATTAGAGATATGTATGTATGTATGTATATACACATACATACACATTCATACATATGCACACACACATACACTCATACTCTTATATAAATTGTTCGCTGTATTAAAATCACTAGCGGCCAGTAGATATGAAGTGTTACTCATTTTCACTAATCAAAGAATTATAAATTAGAACAATAATGGAATATTTTTTGCTTATCAAACTGGTAAAAATATTTTAAATGTGTCAAATCCATGTACTTGTAAGGAATAGGCAAACAGGCAGTTCACATACTATTGATGAGAATACACAGCCTCTCTGGAGAGCAGTTTTGGAAAAGGAATCCAAGTTTTAAATTGGACTGCCCTTTAACCTAGCAACCTAACTTCTAAGAATTTATTCTCAGGAAAGATTCAGGTAAATAAATGAAGATATATTTACAAGGATGTTCATTAAGGCTTTTTTTTTTTTTATAACAGTGGAGAATTGAAAACAACATTCACTAGTGGATTGGTTAAACGAAGTATGATGTATTCATAAGTGTAGTTGTTAAGAAAAAGAAGTAGGTGATACATGTATTGACATGAAACACATCCATGACATATTGTTAAATAAAGTAAGGGCAGAACAATGTATGATAATACAATCCCAATATTGTTATATAAAATTAGAAAAACAGAAAGAATAAATCAAACAAATAACAGTGCTTATGTCTGAGGCAGATGGATGATTACTTGATATTTTAGTATTTTGAAACATTTTAAATGAAATTGTATTATGTTTATAAACAGGAAAATGTAAGGATATTCCCCCTTTTTTCTTAGGAGATAGGCATCATTTCATGTAACAGGGTCCTAAGGACACTGGATGTTGCTCTAGAAGTTATCTAAGTCAAACTCTAGTGTCTTTCCTTTTGAGAAATTTATAGATTAGGACAGTTTTCTTTTTAAAGCAGCTCTTAAGATTTTGGCTTTGACTGTGATCTAAGCTATCAGCTTATAGAGCTATGGTTTTCATTTTGGTTAGGAAAAGGAGGCAGGGGGGTGGGGCAGAGACATGCACTGGGGAAATTGGGTAATTGTGTGACACAATCCAATCCAGAACCTTGGACTCATAATAGTGCTGCTAACTTTAATTAAGCATTTATGTCTCACCCCATTTCCACAGTCTCTGGGTAAGTGTCACTTCTGAAAACTTAAGAATAATTCCAGCTTTTGAGTATAGTGTTAATAAAGTCTCTGAAAGAAATAAGATTATTTCATCCTTTGCTAGGCACTGTTAGGCATTACAGACAAAACCAGAGGAAGAGTCCCGGCCAAACCCTTTTGATTTGACCTGCCTCAGAGTGCCTGTTAATCTAAAGAGAAATGAATCTACTAACTAAACAATTTAAAATATATACTGCCTTGTTATGCATGTTTATTACAGACTTTGTAGGAAATGAATTTGTGCAGTCTGCATAAACAATTAGGTTGAATCCTGCCAGATGTCCACCTCATTGTGTCCTGTGGACTGTCCTTGGGTTCCTGTTTCTAGGCTTCAGCTCCATTACCTTCCCTTCCTCCTCTCTCTCAGCACATGGTTTCAGGGACCACAAGGGCTCCATCCCACTCTAATAGTCTATGATTCTTTGCTGTTGGTTTTTGTTTTTTTTTTTTTGGCCATGGAAATGACATAATCGATCTGAGTTATGCTTTCTTGAAATTAATCTGACGGCATTGTATTGAAAGGGAGAAATGGGGTGCAGACGTAGAGTTAGAATCATATTATTGCAGTTTAAGGATAAGGAAATTATTTCTGACACAGGTAAGGGGCAAGAAGTACGAGGAAGAGAGGTTTGGAATGAATAGGACTGCGGAGGTGAACAAGAATCAACAGGATTAGGAATTGGTTGAAACTGGGCCATAAGGCAGATGAAGAAACAATGAGAGATGATTCTGAGACTTCGAGCTGGGGAGGCTAAAAATGTATGGCACGAGGGCACTTCTTTATTAAGTACGCTCTTGTACAAGAATTTCTCGTAGAACTCCACTCAGTGATATAGTCTCTAGCTCCTTCTGGTTCTGCATTATTTGCTATTTAAAACATTTATTTACTTATGAGCAAATATGGATAGATGCTATGGTTCTGAAATCAACATTCTTTTCTAGTCCCAGCCCACTCCAAAATAGTGGAAATTGGTTGCATAAACACACACACACACACACACACACACACACTCACACACTCATAAAATGTAGTTTAGAAGAAATGATGTTAAAGTTCTGAAAATTGCAGATTAAAAAATGTAAGTGAAAATAGTTGAATGAAAGCATAAAATATTATTTGAACACAAATTTTATTATGTTTATGATGGAGGTTGTTTCTTTCAAAGATCTAAGAAGTATGTATTTTAGGGTTAAAAGATCTTTTTTTAAATTAATTTTTATTGTATAGTTGGTTTACAATATTGTGGGGTTAAAAGATTTTTTTGAGTTTTGTGTTCAAAGTTGTTATATAAAGTTAAATTTTAGGGGCTTCCCTGGTGGCGCAGTGGTTGAGAGTCCGCTGCCGATGCAGGGGATGCGGGTTCGTGCCCCGGTCCGGGAGGATCCCACATGCCGCGGAGCCTGCGCGTCCGGAGCCTGTGCTCCACAACGGGAGAGGCCACAACAGTGAGAGGCCCGCGTACTGCAAAAAAAAAAAAAAGTTAAATTTTAGTAACATTCAGAGAGTGGTAGACTAATGAAAAGTAGCTTACTTGTACATTTTGGGCTGAAAAAAAATACTTCACCATTGTCTGTTTTCAGATTATTTTTCCGGTTTTAGTCCCCCACTGATTCAAAGAAGAATCTGATCATCATAATGTTAGACAAGTGTTAAAAACCTGGGCAAATAATATGATTAGAATAAAAGATTGTTCATTGTCCCCTTACAGTGAAAGAAGCATTCTTGATTGGAGCAGGAGAGCGTATAGAAAGAAAAAATAATTTTTGTTTGTTTGATACTCACTTAAGGAAATCAGAGAATAGAAACCAAAAATGTAGCTTGGTCATATTCTCTGGTTAGTTCTTTTCAGAGGCTGGGATTCTAAACCTACAGTAATTTTTAATTTATTAGCAAGATGTTCTCCAGATAGAGTCAGCAGTTTGCTCTATTGTTTCATGTTGATTCTTTGTCCAAAGGCTGTTATGAGTAACAACCTACTGTATCAGTCCTATATGTCAGGGCTTTCTTCTTGCAGTAGGTAGTATTACATTCCAGTTTTGAGAATAAATTTCAGTGAGAAGGATAATTATCAAATCAAGTTGTAAAACACCATTCAAAGGATACGTCTTTTAAAACACTTTTATAAATAGAGTATTTTAACCGTCTCCCGCTCCCAACTTAGAAGTTCACATTTTTATTTTCTTCTATGCCTTTGTTATTTTTACTGTGTAACTGCAGGATAGGTAAGGTGGAGTAAAGTTGAACTACTTTTAACTAAAAGCATTCCAGTGACGATTTATTGCTTTTATTTCAGGTGTACTATTGGAAATGACGTGGAATTTATTGCTAGGTTTTTAGGTTATATTTAAGGAAATATAGTTTAACAATGAAGACAGTGAAGAATTTTTTGAACCTTAAGCTCAAAGAGAGCCTTGAGTAGGAAAAAAAAAGTCTGTTTTCAGAACAGTTACTTAGTTGGGGCTCTAGAATAGAGAATATATTGTTTGGGGAATCTATTATATGAGGAAAAATTCAACCTAAGTAGTTCATGAAACTTTGTGAAACTCATTAAGTATCAAGTAGAATTAATTAGTGAAAAGTATCTCAGGACATTAAGTGCAAAAAATTTGCCAAAGATTATGAGACAAGAAGTTATCATTGACTTCCTGAATTAATTCTTTGATAGCCCCAAAGTTTAGTTTGTCATGGCAGATATGTTTTGTTTTGGAAAAGGGAAATTCAGATTAATAAACCATGATCACATCAACGTTGGACTTCTGCTCAATTTGGAGATCCAATAGGATTCATCCTTTGTTCACGTGTCCTTCAGGGATGTGTTAATACACACTTAAAGCAAGTGAAAAATTAAAAATGGCTTTAAAAGGCAAGCTTTTAAAGTGTAAAGAAGTATTTTTAACATATAGACTTTAACGTGAGCATTGCAGCTGAATCAGGAAGCCTTAGTATGAGGAGGGGAAAACATTTTTTCCTCAAAATATAGTAGCTACTATAATTACTCTTTTAACTATGAAAATAATATGTTTTATTGTAAAACCTTCAATTAATTCAGCAAAGCAAAATTTGCTTGTAAGCTTAGTGCTCAACTGTTAATATTTTGATGTGCAGTATTTTTTTATTTTTATAGTTCAGGATGACAACTGTATGTGCATGTACTTGAAAACTGAAATAATTTTGTATCTTGACACCAAACAAATGCTGGGAAGTTGAAGTTTTCAGGATAATTAAGAATACAAGTGTAGTTTTTTGGGTAAGACAACTTTTTCAAATCCTTTTTTGTTGTGTTCCCTCAAAGCCCACCCTTCAAAAAAATTTGTCCCCGGAGATTCCCAACTCAAGCATTTAGAGAATTAACTACCACTCTATTAATTCCAACTGTAGTAAATGTTAACCCTGCTTGTGTTATTAGGCTGAAGTGAATTCCTTGTTGACCAAGAAAGAAAATGGTAGTTTAGGCTGCTTTCCCTTGGCATAATATAGGGTCCATCACGGATAGGGGGTGACATTTCTGTGACAGCCAAGTAGGAATTCTTAATGTACTGACCATAAACAAGAAAGTAAAATAATGGCCACTTTGCCTATTAAGTATCTTCCCAAAGTGGATTATATGCTGAAAACAGGATAAAGAGGAGATAGGAATAATTGTTTAGAAGGTGTCCCCTGAATACTGATTTCTGAGAAGGAAGCTTTTCCATATGGGAACAAAAGGTGTCTCTCAGTAGCTTTGGCTTAGTTCTCATGTGATGGAAGGTGAATTGGGAATGTCTTTAGAACTTGGGTATAAAGATCTTAAGTAGCACATTTAGTTGATTGGTTTGCTTTGTTCTTGAAAGAGTTGTATGCATTAAAGACTTCATCAAATTGCATTGTATTTTGTGTGTTTTCTGTGCAGGCGTCTGCATTCAGGTGTAGGTAGTACTGTTTTCAAAGTCCAGAAAGGGCACGGTGCTCAGTTGCCTTTATAAAGGCAATTTCTTGGTTGACTGCGATTGAGTGCAGAATTATCATACGGAGGGCCTAATTTATAACAGAAAATGCAGGAGTACAAACCTGTTAAACCCCTTATACATGTATAAATAAGGTAAACAATGGCAGGTTAGCATGGAATATTGTTTGATGTGAATAATCTTAAAAACAAATTTCCTTGGCCTGTGCGTGTTGTACCTGTTAACATAGAGAAAACTTGTAGAAATCTGTGCTTCATCTTTGAAATATAATAAAATCAGGGAGAAAAAACAGAGCGATGTGAGACAGCTGCTGCTTGGATTGGCGGCCTATTTATAATCTAGGAGGCTCGTAGCTAGATTGCTGTGCTGTGTGCTGTGCTCTCACACATCAGATAGGAATGATGATTTGCGTGCGTATGTGCGTGTGTTCCTTCTCTCCGACTTTTAATTTTTTGGAAAAGGATTCCTTTTCCTGCATGGGAATGGAGCATGCTAGCAAAAGCAGATTTTCTGAGTTCTAAACACTCAACAGTCTCTCCCCAGGACCTCTGGGCATTTTTCAGTGCTGGGGGAAAGACCTTTGGTGGGCCAGGCATTTAAAGATGTAAGGCCTTCTCGGCATTCTTCGCGAGGCTGCCTCTGCTGAGTGAGTGAGTCATGTGGGACAGAATGTCGCATTTCAGTACCTTTTGGCTATCTGTGCACGTTAGACAATAACGATTGCCAAGCCAACGTGTCTCAGGCTTTTTAATTACGGATTTAAATGCCCACAGGAGCTCTGCTCATACGTTAATTCCACTGTTTGACTTTAAAGGACTTTTTTTCTTTTTGCATTTTCTAATTCAGATTATAAAAGGCAGTCAGCCATTCAGTATGGAGACAGTTTACCACATAAACTTGTTTGAGTGGCAAGCAGGGTATAGTAGAAGTAGCTAAACCTTTTCCACATTTTTATTCTGAGAAGAGGGGAAAAAACCCTCCTCAATACCCTTCCTTAGGTTTATTTTAAGGGTCCAAAAAAAAGATACATTAATAAAAATAACCTTGACACCTGTTTTTGCAAAGGATTGTAAAGCATTGGAATGGCATCCTCGAGTCCATGTCTTGTCAGCTTTCACGCACCTTGGGCATGCTATCTACGTCATAGACTGTCTGCAACTGAATTTTCCACTGAGGACAGTTTTCCTCGAGGCAAACTTTACTACAAAAACACTTCTTGTGCCAGTGAGCTTGGGTGTTTTCAGAACATTCGAATGGAATTTTAATTTTAAAACTCAGTCAAACCATAATTATAGAGATATATCTAACCCCCAAAGGACCATTTAAAAGCCTGACAATTTATGAGCCAAAAATAACAGTTTTGGATATTCTGGTATTTTGATTTATCCTTAGCCTAGGTCTCTCACATAATCATGAATAATCAGAAAGCTGACTTGCTTTGTTGCCCCATCAGAGAAATAGAGAAAATAGGATACATGTACAAGGCTTGATCTGGGATTTTCTTTTGCTTAAAGGACATTACTGGGACATTGGCAAACTTTATTTGAATAAGGTCTGCAGAAAATATCAGTAGTATTGTATCAGTGTTGATTTTCTGATTTTTTTCCATAACATTTTATTATGAAAAAATTCAAACATACAGTAAAAGTTGAAAGCATTTTATAATGAACACCAAAATATGCCCATTACCTATACTTGCTTCATCACATCTGTTCGTGCATCCATCTTATTTACCTATCTGTCTGCTTGTTTATTAGCAAAATAGGAAAGGCATGTAATGCCTGCAGCTTACTCTCAAATGGATCAGGGGAAAAAACGTGTATGTGTGTGTCTGAGAGAGAAAGAGAGAGAAAAGAATAAAACAGATGTGTCAGAGTTACCATTTGGGGAATCTGGATGAAAGTTATAGGGGAACTCTGTGCCATCTTTTTTTTTTTTTTAACATCTTTATTGGAGTATAATTGCTTTACAATGGTATGCTAGTTTCTGCTTTATAACAAAGTGAATCAGCTATACATATACATATATCCCCATATCTCCTTCTTCTTGTGTCTCCCTCCCACCCTCCCTACCCCACCCCTCTTGATGGTCACAAAGCACCGAGCTGATCTCCCTGTGCTATGTGGCTGCTTCCCGCTAGTTATCTGTTTTACATTTGGTAGTGTATCTATGTCCATGCCACTCTCTCACTTCGTCCCAGCTTACCCTTCTCCCTCCTCATGTCCTCAAGTCCATTCTCTACGTCTGCGTCTTAATTCCTGTCCTGACCCTACGGTACGCGGGCCTCTCACTGCTGTGGCCTCTCCCGTCGCGGAGCACAGGCTCTGGACGCGCAGGCTCAGCGGCCATGGCTCACGGGCCCAGCCGCTCCGTGGCATGTGGGATCTTCCCAGACCGGGTCACGAACCCGTGTCCCCTGCATCGGCAGGCGGACTCTCAACCACTGCGCCACCAGGGAAGCCCCCAGAACCTTTTTTTTTTTTTTTCAGATTCCATATATATGTGTTAGCATACGTTATTTGTTTTTCTCTTTCTGATTTACTTCACTCTGTATGACAGGCTCTAGGTCCATCCACCTCACTACAAATAACTCAATTTCGTTTCTTTTTATGGCTGAGTAATATTCCATTGTATATATGTGCCACATCTTCTTTATCCATTTGTCTGTCGATCGACACTTAGGTTGCTTCCATGTCCTGGCTATTGTAAATAGAGCTGCAATGAACATTGTGGTACATGACTCTTTTTGAATTATGGTTTTCTCAGGGTATATGCATAGTAGTGGGGTTGCTGGGTCTTATGGTAATTCTATTTTTGGTTTTTTAAGGAACCTCCATACTGTTCTCCATAGTGGCTGTATCAATTTACATTCCCACCAGCAGTGCAAGAGGGTTCCCTTTTCTCTACACCCTCTCCAGCATTTATTGTTTGTAGATCTTTTGATGATGGCCATTCTGACTGGTGTGAGATGATACCTCATTGTAGTTTTCATTTGCATTTCTCTAATGATTAGTGATGTTGAGCATCCTTTCATGTTTGTTGGCAATCTGTATATCTTCTTTGGAGAAATGTCTATTTAGGTCTTTTGCCCATTTTTGGATTGGGTTGTTTGTGTTTTTGATATTGAGCTGCATGAACTGTTTATATATTTTGGAGATTAATCCTTTGTCCATTTCTTCATTTGCAAATATTTTCTCCCATTCTGAGGGTTGTCTTTTTGTCTTGTTTATGATTTCATTTGCTGTGTAAAAGCTTTTAAGTTTCATTAGGTCCCATTTGTTTATTTTTGTTTTTATTTCCATTTCTCTAGGAGGTGGGTCAAAAAGGATCTTGCTCTGATTTATGTCATAGAGTGTTCTGCCTATGTTGTCCTCTAAGAGTTTGATAGTGTCTGGCCTTACATTTAGGTCTTTAATCCATTTTGAGTTTATTTTTGTGTATGGTGCTAGGGAGTGTTCTAATTTCATTCTTTTACATGTAGCTGTCCAGTTTTCCCAGCACCACTTATTGAAGAGGCTGTCCTTTTTCCATTGTATATTCTTGCCTCCTTTATCAAAAGTAAGGTGACCGTATGTGCGTGGGTTTATCTCTGGGCTTTCTGTCCTGTTCCATTGATCTGTATTTCTGTTTTTGTGCCAGTACCATACTGTCTTGATTACTGTAGCTTTGTAGTGTAGTCTGAAGTCCAGGAGCCTGGTTCCTCCAGCTCCATTTTTCTTTCTCAAGATTGCTTTGGCTATTCGGGGTCTTTTGTGTTTCCATACAAATTGTGAAATTTTTGTTGTAGTTCTGTGAAAAATGCCATTGGTAGTTTGATAGGGATTGCATTGAATCTGTAGATTGCTCTGGGTAGTAGAGTCATTTTCACAATGTTGATCCTCCAATCCAAGAACATGGTATTTCTTTCCATCTGTTTGTATCATCTTTAATTTCTTTCATTAGTGTCTTATAGTTTTCTGCATAGAGATCTTTTGTCTCCTTAGGTAGGTTTATTCCTAGGTATTTTATTCTTTTTGTTGCAATGATAAATGGGAGTGTTTCCTTAATTTCTCTTTCATATTTTTCATCATTAGTATATAGGAATGCCAGAAATTTCTGTGCATTAATTTTGTATCCTGCTACTTTATCAAATTCATTGATTAGCTCTAGTAGTTTTCTGGTAGCATCTTTAGGATTCTCTTTGTATAGTATCATGTCATCTGCAAACAGTGACATCTCTGTGCCATCTTAAAACTTATTTGTAAGTCAGAAATTATGTCAAAATGAAAAATTTAAAAGAAAAAATAAATTGAAATTGTAAGAAAAATATAATTAATCAAATCGGAATGTTTTCAGGTTATCAGAGAATCACTCCTTAGATAAAATGATTTTTTTTAGCCCAGAACTACAAATGATTAGGGTTTTATTATTGTCTTACTAGGAGAATGGCATCTCTGCTTACTTAATCTGTTATCATGGAAGGTCTAGACTTAATGCTTAAGCAGGAAGGAAGGGGATAGCTACTTCATCAGCAAGGATTTGACTTTTATCTGAAAACTAACTGAAATGTTTACCTGCCTGTTGGTCATGTCCAAGTGAAGGGGACACAAGTTTGGGCGAAGAAGAAACTTAGTGGTGTTAAGACATGAGAGGACTCCTCCCTTTTAAAAATCTATGGCATAATATTGTACTCTATTGGGAGATGGAGAAAAGATTTTAAAAATAAAACTTTAGGACTTCCCTGGTGGTGCAGTGGTTAAGAATCCTCCTGCCAATGCAGGGGGTACGGGTTCGAGCCCTGGTCTGGGAAGATCCTACATGCCCTGGAACAACTAAGCCCATGCACCACAACTACTGAGTCTGCGCTCTAGAGCCTGCGAGCCACAACTACTGAGCCCACGTGCCACAACTACTGAAGCCTGTGTGCCTAGAGCCTGTCCTCTGCAACAAGAGAAGCCACGGCAATGAGAAGCCCGCTCACCGCAGCTAGAGAAAGCCCGCGTGCAGCAATGAAGACCCAATGCAGCCAAATATAACATATAAAATAAATAAATAAATTTATTAAAATAAAAAAATAAAAAAACAAATAAAACTTTACACATGTGTCTGAGAGAAAACCCACCTCAGTGTTATCTCCTTCAGAGAAAACTCCTTGTGGGTAGGTAGTGCACATACTTATTTTCATAAAGTGTGTGGAACGCACTACATAGCTGATGCATAGTACCTAACAATGACAAGACTAAGAATCAAGAATGGAACAACATTGCTTAATGCTCACCCTGAAGAGCTTTCTGTAAGGAATTATTTATTGGAAGGGATGTTCAGTGATAAGGGATGATGGCTTCACAGACTAATCTAGAGATAGGGAGTCATTATGGTAGAGAAAAGGGAGATAAGAGAATCATCAGAACAGCAGGTTTAGTCTTAGAGAAATCCTTAAGTCTTATACAAGTAAATTATAGGTGAAAAAATAGAAGAGAATATGAACTAGATGGTTACATCAAAGTGAAACTTAGTATTAAGTGAAAAGCAATGACAAGTGTTTGTTAATGAAAGAAAAGTGATACTGCTTATTAACAAGTGGAGAGCAAAGGAAGGCACTTTTATGGAAGAAAGAGGACTACTAACAAGAAAAAGAAAGGAAGAAGAAAGCGAAGGAGGGAAAGAGGAAAGGAAGAAAAGTTTTGATAGCCTAGACAAGTCAGTGGGAGAATTGGGAAAGTCAGAGAAAATAATAATTTGATGGAAGGTAGACTTATGCCTAGGTCAAGGCATAAATGAGAAGTAGGAGAAAGAAAGCAGATCAGCATCCCAGTTGGCCCAAATACATAAAATCATAAAGTTGGGAGACATTCCCCAGGTACCACCTTGTCCTTTCCTCGCTTTCTAATTCAGTTGCACCTAAACCAGCGTTTCCCAAACTGTGTTCCTTGGAACATTAAAGCTCCAACATATTAACAGGTTTTCATGAAAAAAGCATTCTGTTATTAGAAAATTTTAAGAAATGCCTCATACTCTCTGCCTTTTAGAGATTCTTAACGTATGTTAGCAATTAAAGACTCTGAAATTCTACAGTAAAGAAATTAACTGTATTTAACTTGGGTTTTGGCAAACTTATTAACCTCTTTCCGGGAACACACCTCGTATCTCAGGGGATACCACTATTCCTCATTATGCCATTTGGGATCGCTGACCTAAGCCTTTCTAGGGAGAGAGAGCAGTCTTCCTTCTTAATTTCCTCACCTGTTTCTGGGAATGGATTTTTGGCACTTCCCAAATGTTTGTCTAGTTTCTGACATGTTGCTTAAATCCCTTCTGCTTAGGTCTTCCTACTCTGCAAAGCAGCATTGTGTAGGATAGACTGTTCAAAGTGGGAGGGACCTGAGTAATTGTCCATCCCTCACTCTGCCAGCTCCTGACTTGCCTTACAGAAGGCTGGAAAGCCAATACTTGGACTTACACTAGGTCCTCTCCTAAGTCACTTGTTCCTTTTCCAGACTAAATAGTACAAATTCCTTTAACTTTTCTCTGTTTATTTTCTAATCTTTTTTCTTATTATTTTTGTTATTTCTCCAGCTTTTCCACATATCATTCAAGCTGTGAGACCTCAGCCTAGATATACAGTAATAAAAACTAATAGAACGTGGTTTTATTCTATAATAGAAAAATTACAGAATCATATATGCATATGTTGAACTTCTAGTTCTTTTATGTCATACTCATTTGTTTCATTACAGCATCTGTGTCTCTTTAAAGAAGATATTGTTGACATACAATTATCTCTGTTTCACTAGAACACCTCACACGCATACACAGATCCATTTCCACTTAGTGTGTTGCCTGCATTTTCTGTTCTTGTGGTGGTTTTTCTCCTTGCGAAGTAAATTATTCTTCCCCTCGTCAGGAATTCCTGGAATGTGAGCTCAAGGAAGATAATTTTGACTTTTGACTGTTTTCTGTGACACTTTCTGTGATGCTCAGCCCAGCATGACACCGTTCACAGATTCACGATACTAACAGAGGTGGTGATGTATACTTGTTAATAGTTAAAAATTTGGTGAAAGTATTAAAAAAAAATCTATCGGTCCCTTCCATGTGTTTGAAATGCTTAGATTTGTGATAATGTTTTTCAGGTATAACTATCATGTATTTATTAGCACATCAGCATTCAAAACACGATGCTTTAGAGCGTGGAATCAGTTACACTTGGTGCGGTTCCCAAGAGATAACTTGAGATGTAGGGAGCTAGGAGTCATGTTCATGTTTGAGAAGTTCCATAACTGGTGGAGGTAAATAGGACCAAAGAGGATAGTGTTTTATATTCTAGATCATCAGATAGTGTTAGACACAAGAGGAGGAGAAAAAGTGGAAGTGGGAGTCCGCTGTGTCAAGGGACTGCTTTGAAAGGCACAGCAATAGTACATGTGCCTAGAGAGGACTCTCACCTCCTGCACATGGACCAGGTGCTCCCTGCCGCCGCTGCGTGAAGGCCAGTCAGGCAGTGTCAGAGCCGGTGCTCCCGTTCCTTGTGGCAGTTCTAATGAAAAATTGGTTTGCTGCAGCATATCAGCAGCCACTTCAGGGAATTCTAGTGTCGTCCCCAAACACGTCACAGGATCTTACTCTACAGATGCAATATGTGTGAATGAAACGCTGTGTCTGAGAGTGTCAACAGGGAACAAAAGAAGACATTGGGAAATGACACCACTGATGCCAGAAAATAGGGACCAGATCCAAGAAAAGGTAATCATATTTCCAGTCAGAGTATTTCTGAATGGCAGAATTGCCTGTTTACTGGTAGTAAATAACCAGGATGAATAAAATGGAGTAGGAAAAGACTTGCTTTCACTGGAGTAGCTTTGCTCATCAGAGTTGGCCTAAGATCCCATCATTTGGGTCAAGCAGTGTCTTCAAAATGATAGCCCAAAAAGGAGAGTTAAAATGTAGACAGTAGTGGTATGCCCTTAAAGGAAGAGGATTTGAGATGCTATGACATGATGGTTAAGATTATTAGGAACCCTGAAAGTCAAGCACACTGGTTTTCCTGCTTTATATGGTTATGTGGGCCTTGGCTACCAGGAAATGTAACTCATATTTCAGTGTTTTGCTGGCATTTTTAGAGCAGAGCTGCTATTTAGCTCTCAAGCTGAAGTACGAAAAACAAAAACAAAGGAGCCCGTCAAATCCAAACAGACCCATGAGACTCAATTTCATTGCTAAGACTGGAATGTAGTCTTACTGCCTAAGTTAATACAAAAGTAAAGCATTTAGGTCTTGAAAAAATTTGTTTCAAGTGGGTAGAGTGCAGTTTATAGCATCAATAAGAACATGATACTCCATAATACCAACTCCAGAACTTAGGAGTATGGCAGGGTGTCTTTAAATTCCTCTGATGCCTACTTTCAGCAGACTTTGCCTAGAATCGGTCATATCCAAGTGCTGTGTGGGCCTGGTTCATTCCTACTTAGTTTCTAAAGGGCCATCTTGTTTTTTGGCATGGCATGTATATTTATCAGTAAAAGTTAGCTTCTAGGTTAATCTAGGTCTCAAGTGAAAACAGTTAAGATTGATTTGATGTTACGCTTAATTTTGATATGACTTTATTTGAAACTCAGATCCTACACTCATCAAAAAGTGCCTTTATTGCCAAGTTTAAAAGCTGACAGCCTGGGCTTCCCTGGTGGCACAGTGGTTGAGAGTCCGCCTGCCGATGCAGGGGACACGGATTCATGCCCCGGTCCGGGAAGATCCCACATGCCGTGGAGCGGCTGGGCCCGTGAGCCATGGCCGCTGAGCCTGCACATCCGGAGCCTGTGCTCCACAACGGGAGAGGCCACAACAGTGAGAGGCCCACGTACCGCAAAAAAAAAAAAAAAGCTGACAGTCTTTCCTCCCATCTCCTAGAAAATATTTAGAAGCAGGTCTTCCTTTGCCTCTTCAGAGAAGGTAAAGCAAAAACCAGTAACTGAGAAATTAGCATCCACAAAAGTTCAAAAATGGAGTATGTGCGTTTCAAAGGCTCCAAATTGGAAAATATTTGCAAACGAATCAACGGACAAAGGATTAATTTCCAAAATATATAAACAGCTCATGCAGCTCAATATTAAAGAAACAAACAACCCAATCCAAAAATGGGCAGAAGACCTAAATAGACATTTCTCCAAAGAAGACATACAGATGGCCAAGAAGCATATGAAAAGCTGCTCAGCATCACTAATTATTAGAGAAATGCAAATCAAAACTACAATGAGGTATCACCTCACACCAGTTAGAACGGGTATCATCAGAAAATCTACAAACAACAAATGCTGGAGAAAAGGGAACCCTCTTGCACTGTTGGTGGGAATGTAAATTGATACAGCCACTATGGAGAACAGTATGGAGGTTCCTTAAAAAACTAAAAATAGAATCACCATATGATCCAACAATTCCACTACTGGGCATATACCCTGAGAAAACCATAATTCAAAAAGACACGTGCACCCCAGTGTTCATTGCAGCAGTATTTACAATATCCAGGTCATGGAAGCAACCTAAATGCCCACTGACAGATGAATAGATAAAGAAGATGTGGTACATATATACAATGGAATATTACTCAGCCATAAAAAGGAACGAAATTGGGTCATTTGTTGTGACGTGGATGGATCAAGAGACTGTCATACAGAGTGAAGTAAGTCAGAAAAACAAATATCGTATATTAACGCATGTATGTGGAACCTAGAAAAATGGTACAGATGAACTGGTTTGCAGGGCAGAAGTTGAGACACAGATGTAGAGAACAAACGTATGGACGCCAAGGGGGGAAAGCCGCGGGGAGGGGGTGGTGGTGGTGGTGGTGGTGTGATGAATTGGGTGATTGGGATTGACATGTATACACTGATGTGTATAAAATTGATGACTAATAAGAACCTACTGTATAAAAAAGTAAAATAAAATTTTTTAAAAAAGGCTCCAAATTTAAAAACAAACAAACAAAAAACAAAGTAGACTAAGCTTCCAGATTGGGAAAGTCTTATTTTATTCTCCCTTTCTTTTTCTTGCCTTATTTCTGACCAAATGAGTTTGTCTTTAAACACAATTTTAGCTTCTTACATGATTTGTGTGTTCTGTTCCTTACAGTGATGATACATTGATTTTTGCCGTAAAAAGTCTTGCACTGGGTTGCATTACTCTGAGTTGTTATTTTACAGATTGGTGATGTACATCTGTGAGCGTGTGTGACATGGTATGCAGTAAGCAGTGCCATTAAGCAAGTTATTGCCATCTGCTCCTACCTGCAGTCATTCTCAGTACAGCATCATCAGTTTTTCTACACGCATCAATTGCTGTCTCAGTTTTTTTCTTTTTAATTTGGTGAAATTAATCTTTTCCCTATTAGTCCACATATTTATAATCAACAATTTTCAGGGACAAAGCCACTTGCACTTTGATCTGTGTATCTTTGTTAATTTTGTAGAAATTAGAAATAAAATATTATAGTGAGTAAGGATAATGATCTCTTTCCCAGTTTGGTTTTGGGTTTTTTTTTAAAGTGCAAATCCTGAAGTGTTACTTAAAAATCTGGAGCTCTTCATTGTCAGAGTTTCAGATTACCAAACAAGCTTCATGGAGCACTACCACTGCAGATAGAGTGTCTGCAGTCCACACCCACTGGGCAGGAAGAGAGTACATCTGAGTACTGTCTGCAAGCAGTGGTCTGCAGTCTTGTTAGCTTTCAGTATACTCTGACATCTCCTACATCTTTACTCACTCTTAGTGCTAATAAAAATCTCATTTTTCTCTGTACTAGAGCTATAAGATAGCAAACGTGTCATTTAAAAATTAACAGGTGGGCTTCCCTGGTGGCGCAGTGGTTGAGAGTCTGCCTGCCGATGCAGGGGACACAGTTTTGTGCCCCGGTCCGGGAGGATCCCACATGCCGCGGAGCGGCTGGGCCCGTGAGCCATGGCCGCTGAGCCTGCGCATCCGGAGCCTGTGCTCCGCAACAGGAGAGGCCACAACGGTGAGAGGCCCGCGTACCGCAAAAAATAAATAAATAAATAAAATAAAAATTAACAGGTATACATCTTTTGGATTTAAAAGTCTAGTTAATTTTTTCTCTATCGAGATGTGTACTTTCTTTGTATACATGTTTACTTAAATTTATTTTTGCTGCTTTTTGTAAGCATCATATTTCACCTCTAAAGACTTAAGCGTTTATCTCTAACATAACCATAGTGTAAGTATCACACTCAGGGAATTTAAGATTGATACAATACTTTTCTCTAATAGAGTACTTCTCAGACTATCTGTGGTAAAGGATCTGTTTTTAAACTTCCAGTCCATCACCAGCATTTTTGTAATATACAATAAAATGGATTACTAGAAAAATGAAATTAAAAAAAACAGCATATATACAAAGCACAAGCCCAATTGTTTTATTATTAAACAGACATAAAATTATTGTCACATTTCTCTAAACATTTCTAAATGTTCGTTCTCAACTTTTATACTTATCTTACCACTTATCAGTAATAGTTTACAGATCAGCCTGGGCCCATGGACTGTACTTTTGAGTAGCACTAATCTCAAAATCACATTTCCCCAGTAGGTGACCACTGTGTTCTTTAGTATTTTTAATCCAGGATCCAATCAAGGATCACACATTGCATTTGGTTGCCATTTCTCTTTGATCTTTAATCCACAGCAGTTTCATGGCCTTTTGGTGGGGGGAGGGGGAAAGGGGTAGAGGTTCATTAGTTGAAATTTTTGAAGAGTCCGAGCCAGTTGCAGTGCTGAATGTCCTGCAGTTTTGATTTATCTGATTTGGTTCCTCATGAGTAAATCCACATTAAACATTTTTGGTTTAAGAATACTACTTAGAGTACTTCATGTCTTCATCACAGGAGGGCACACCATGACCATTTGCCCTGTTATCAGTGACATTAAGTTCGATTATTGGTTTAGGTAGTTTCTGTTTAGTTAGTTTTTTAAGTGCTGTAGGTCTGCATTCTAGATGATAGAATCCTATAATTATTCTGTTCAGTTTAACAAACATCTATGAGGGCTACCAATTTCCAGGCAATGGACTACGAAGATACATAGGACCTAGTCTCCTTGTTCTCAAGGCACTGGCAGCATAGCAGAGGAGACAAATGTATAACCTATAAATTGAAGTATAAAGTAGATTATGGTACATGCCATTATAGAGTTATAAACAGGGTATTCTGCAAACATAGAGAAGAGAGATGTTAGTTAATCCTGAGTAGGGGATTAGGGAAAGGTTTGTGTAAAAAACAGGGTTTGTTCTAGGTCTTCAGGAATGAGTGAGGTTTAGACAGGCAGGAGAGGTGTTGGGTGGAAGGGAGGAACTGATTTAAGCAAAGGTACAGAGGCAAGAAGAAGCATTTCAAGTTCTGGAAATAGCAGATAATTCAGAGTGGCTGAAGGAATGCATATAGTGGGAGATGAGGTACAATTGTTAACAGGCTTTAATGCCTCACCTAGGAGTTTAGGCTTTATTCCATGGTGACTAGGGAGAAGACACGGGAAATTTTAAGCAGAGAAATGACATGGTGAGATCCCTTTTTGAGAAAGTATTCTATTAGCAAAGGGATGTATCTGCTCTAGATGGGAGAGATACCAGTTGGGAAGATGTTACTGATTGTCCTAGTAAGAGGCCTGAATCACAGCAGTGGGATAGAAGTACAAGACCGTGCAAGGACTAATTAGACCTAAGAGTGAGGGACTGAACATGCATAGGATCCAGCTTGAGCTATTAGGGTGTTATTAAGGTAGGAAACTGCAAGGGGGGAAGACAGTGATGCATTTGGTCTTGGCCAAATTTTCAGTGTTGGTGAGGCATTAAGGTAGAAATGTGTATCATACAATTAGAGATGTGGGTGTGTGGGGTTCAAGAGAGGCCAGGCCTAGAGATATAGATTTATTGACCTCTACTGTGTTCCAAACACTGTTAGGTAAGTACCTTATACTGTTACCTCATTTAATATTCACAGCAGCCTTGGGAGATAGATACTGTTATCCCCATTTAAGAGGTGAGTAAACAGACTGAAGTTAATTAACTTGCCTGAGGCCATACAGCTAGTCATAAGGGCCAAAATTCTATCCAGGTATGTGGACTTCCATTGTTCCATGAAGGAGATAATTGCAGCATTGAAATTGAATGTAGGTACCCAGGAATGAGTGTAGAGAGGGAGAGGAAGAGGGCTTAGCATAGGAACTTAAAAAACATATGAATATAAGAGGATCTAAACTTAAAGGAACTTTCAGGGCTATGGGAAAGAGAAACAAGAAAATAATGACAAGTAATAGTGACAGGTGAGCAGAGGATCCCAGGAGGAGCATGGTCAACAGTGCACTAGCCCAAAGAAGTCAAGGAAGACAAAGATTTGAATAGCTTTTGAGGGCAATCGATAGATGATCACCTAAGGGTGACCATAAGGTGAAGGTAAAGATGGCGTGAGCTTGAGGCAGAGCCCGTGGCCTGATTAAAGGATTCTTTCCAGTAGTAATGAGCAGCTCAGGAATAAGGATTGTTAAGGTCAAAAGGAGGAGGGGGTCTAGTGCAAGGCAGAGCATAGTGGAAGTAGCTTAGTCTGGGTTCCAAGATGCATAGGAAGCACTGAAGCAGTGACTGACTCATAGTCTGCAAGTCTAGATAGAGTGAAGGAAATGACCTGTGGTGTGCAGCCTGCTTCTAATTTTTATGCACAAAGTTTTAAAATTAATGTTATACTAATAAAGAAGCTTTTGGTCTTTTTGTTTTGGTGTGTTGCGTATATGGTTTTTAAATTAAAAGAAGGCAGAAAATTCATAGTAATCCCTTTATTATGGACGTCAATCAGTAAATAAAAACTGCTCTACAACTCTGCTGTGCCAAACTCACGGGCACCCATATTTTTTGCTTTGGGGAAACTATTAGCTAAAGACATTGCCTGAAATAACATCACTATTCAGCAGAAGTCAGAGAAGAAAAAGGATCTCAGTCAAAACTCTTTCATGAATTTAGAAATGAAAAGCAATGCTTAGTACCAAGTGGGAGATGTCATGAAATCCTACACTTCAAGAGCCAGAAGGTATCTTAGGAATTGCAGTCTTCTGATTTCAACAGTTGATTCATTGAACACTTCTTAAACACCCTACTACTGGCAAGCTAGTAAGTGAAGCTACCAGTTGAAACAGTTTATTCTTGCCTTCAAGGAGCTCACAGTCTAGTGGGAAGATCGAAGAGCCCAGTAACTCCATTAAGAAATTTAGTGAAGGTGCTCAAATATTTGTTGAACAAATGAAAAAACCCATATTTTAATTGATGTCCTCAGGGCACGTAGTTTTAAAATAAAGAGACTGATTATATAATCTAATAAAACTATCAAATGCTTTCCTAAAAAAATTAATATTTCAAAATAACAACAACAGAGAGTTTAGTGAGAAGGGTGAATGGTAACTATGATTTAGTGGATGCCCATTTTCTTTTGGGCACTCTACTCATCACACATTTCATTTTCACCTGTCAGGAAAGGAGAGGAGAGAGAATAGCAGCCTTGGGAAGAGAGAGAGTGTGTTTGTTTTTTATATAGAGGAGACCTGAGCGTGCTTGTTGATACGTGGAGGGGAAGAAGCCAGTGAAGAGGGAGATACTGTTCACTGTCTGGTTACTTCTGTTGCTCCAGTGCACCTAGCAACTCAGTCTTAAAAATCAACTAATCAGGGCTTCCCTGGTGGCGCAGTGGTTGAGGGTCCGCCTGCCGATGCAGGGGACACGGGGTTCGTGCCCCGGTCTGGGAAGATCCCACATGCTGCGGAGCGGCTGGGCCCGTGAGCCATGGCCGCTGAGCCTGCGCGTCCGGAGCCTGTGCTCCGCGACGGGAGAGGCCACAACAGTGAGAGGCCCGCGTACCGAAAAAAAAAAAAAAATCAACTAATCAGGGACTTCCCTGGTGGCACAGTGGTTAAGTATCTGCCTGCCAATGTAGGGGACATGGGTTCAAGCCCTGGTCCGGGAAGATCCCACATGCCGCGGAGCAAATAAGCCCACGTGCCACAACTACTGAGCCTGCGCTCTAGAGCCCGCGAGCCACAGCTACTGAGCCCGCGCTCCACGACAAGAGAAGCCACCGCAATGAGAAGCCTGCGTACCGCAATGAAGAGTAGCCCCTGCTCGCCGAAACTAGAGAAAGCCCACGCGCAGCGACGAAGACCCAGCGCAGCCCAAAATAAATAAATAGATAAATGAACAAGAAAAAAAAATCAACTAATCATTATTACCCCCAGTCCACTGGGTTGGAAGGGGGGGTTGTTAGGGGAGGGGGAACAGTAAACTTAAAAAAATAAAGGAGAAAGAGAGGTACACACATACATTTTGACTTCTTGTTCTTCTCTAACTTCTGTGGGCCAGGGCTCTTTACACAGTGGCTTAGGAAACCTGCTGTTTCTTCCAGAGCCAAGACTGCTTTTATTTTTGCTTTATGATTGTTGTTGACTTGCAGTATTATGAATTACCAAGAGATGAGACACCAAAAAACATACTCCAAATTTAATTTCATTTTGAGTTATCTACACCACTATTCCCATCAGTGTTGTAAAGCAGAAAGGAATTTAGGCATTAGAATCAGAAAACAAAGATTTGGGTCCTGGTTCTGCCATGTAACTGTGTAATTTTGGACAGATCACTGAATCTCCTTGAGCCTCACTTTATCCTTCTTTAAAATAAGTGTCTTCACAGGATTGTTGTGAGGTGCAAATAACATAATGTAATTAAAAGAGAAGTCTTTGTAAACCATAATGTCAGTTATAGTTACAGAATGCTGACATTTTAAAAATAGTCATATATTTGGACTGGTGCTATACCTGGTCTCAGGTGACTTAATCATTGAATTATTAAATCTCCATTATTAATTTTCCTTACAGATGCTCAAGAGACTGCTTTGTGGGTATAAATCAGAGAGCTTTAGTTTTTATCGTTAAAAGATTGTCCTTATTCCTGCAACTAACTCTCAAACTAGGCATATTTTTCACCATTTTTAAAGTTACTTATTGTTAAGTGACTAAAGTAATGTTCCTCAGACATCCCTAAATTTTTTGATTCTAGGCTAGAAACAGGAATAATCTATTATCAGAAGCTTAACAAATTAGTATATTTATTTAATGAAAACACTGAAGTCTGGAATGACTCATCGTGAAGTTGAACTCCCTTCCCCAGAATATAAAGTGACTGATGGTCCATCTCTACTTTCAAGGTAACACTGAGCACCTTGGGTAATTGTATAGCCCAGAAAAATGCAAGGTTATGGAAGGGTTACACTAAATGAAATGCCCTTATCCTTAGGGATCATACATTCTGGGTCAAAAGACAAAAGCACATAAAACATTTAACAAGCAGAATCCGTACTGTATGGTGGAGAAGAACATGGGCTCTGGAACCAGACTGCCTGAGTTAGAATCTTGCTGTGGCTGTGCCACTTACTACTTTGGAACCTTGGAAAGTTACTTAACTTTTTTCTGTGCTTCAGTTTCTCCATCTGTAAAATGGGATGCTAATAATACCTATATCATAGGATTGCTTTGAAGACTAAATTACATAATACGCTTAGAATTGCCTGCCATATAGTAAGTACTATATGTGTTTTCAGCTGCTATTATTATATGTTTAGATGTTAAGTTATGTATGATTCAGTCACTTGGTATAATAGGGTTTCACAGATCATTCTAGGCAGGCGGAGTCAAGGAAAGTTTTATAGAGGAGGTGGTACTTATCAGAACCTTCAAGGGTAGATGGACAGAGGCAGAGGAGAGAAAGAAAGGTAAATTAGGCCCAGGGAATATCATCAACAAAAGCTTAAAAATGGGACCATATTTGTTAAGTTCACTGAGCAGGAAGGAGACCGATCTTATCAAAGGATCTGGATAAGATGGAGGGTGAATATTGTTCAGATCAGTGGTGGGATGAGAGTGGATAGGGTAGACAAGACTATTAGGCTGAAAATAGCATTTTGCAGTTTGCATTCACATTTATTATGTGTTCACATTTATTTATGTCACTTAAATCTAACAAAACTATTATTCAGATATATTTATGTGACATAAACATACATTTTATTATTGTTGTTGTTATTTTCATTTTCATTTTATAAATAAGTATACTTGAACTCAGAGAGGTGTAACTTGTCCAGCAGCATCAGGTTTTCACACCAAACCCAGCCCCATTCCTCTATATCTTGCTGTTTCTCTTTGCTAGATGTACGGGTAGATTTGAGAGTCAACTCAGCCAGTCAGGTAGGCTCTTTTCCCATCTTCTACCTTTGACCCCTGGAGTGGTTTTCAGGCCATTGGCACTTCTCTAGTGAAGTAAATTGGGTCAAGATGAAATGTATGCCACCTGTTTCCTGACTCAGGAAACGAAGAGAGGAGTTTTGATTAAATTTACCATTCTTTTCAGACCTGAGGCCATGTATGGTTCATAGCGCCCCGGATATGCTTTATAGTATGGAACTCTGTACTTTCTTTAATAAGGACACACACACACACACACACACACACAGAGGAAAATTTTGATACCCTTAAAGATTCTACAAAACTTGCTAAATTTACTTGAATTATCAACTGGACATTGTTATATATTATTAATCTAATATTTGACATGGTGGAGTGTAGGAGTGTGTGTGTATAAACAAATACACGGTGTAGGAGAAGATGCTGAAATGTTAAAGTTAACATTCCCACTTAGAAAATGGAATAGTTTGCAGGCTACTTGTCTGAATGTCACTCTGTGTTATTTTCCCACCTACCGGTGAGTAGAAAAACAATGAACACATTTTACTTAAAGTTCCTTGGGAGTATGGTAATCCCAAGAAGTGCAAAGAGAAGTAGAAGCAAATATGCTGTTAGGAATGTAAATAACTTTAGTAACGCTGATTGCTGTGATAGATACTGTACCTTATGGGAGAGTCTCACATTATCCTAAGACTTGCAAATGATAAAAATAGATCATATTTATGGAAATTAAAATACGGATGTTTGTATTGTTGGGCTATATGAAGGGTGCACATCTTTTTCTCAACAATTTTTGGTTTACATTATGTCAGTGAATCAAAATCATGATGGATTTAATGTTCACGCTGGCGGTTTATTTTTAATGTGAATAAAATTAACAGTGAAACTGTGATAAAAGGTAGTTGTAAGTATCTTCTGTAAAGTGCCACTGATTCTTGGATTCAGAGCTGAGCCTGGGCTCCTTCAAAGGCTGGGACTCTTCTTCCTCTCTTAGAACCTCCTCATCTCTTGGCATGTTTCTGGGCATATAGTAAGCTGGTGTTGATAGATGGGATATTCACATCATGGTTAGAGGGAAGAAGGATCACGTTTTTGATTAGTCACTCTGGATGTAAGTGTTCTTGTAACGGACTTGTCTGTAGAACTACATTGCAAGATAGCTTTAAAGATCTGTACATATTTGTGTGTGGGGTAGTGGGAGTTGTGTGTTGATTTCCAATTAGCCTGGTTGCAGACTCCTCAGAGGTGTAGCATATCGAGTTTTCTGTCATTGTGCTGTTTCTGTTGAAGACCAATTTGTTGTAGTATTTTGGTATGCATTCTGATAAATGGTGATCTTCTATTAAAATATGGCATTTTTTCTATTAAAAAAAAAGATGAAAACTTGGTGACGTACCTGGTATATGCTAGGCATCTAATAAATAAGTAATAGTTGTTATTGTTGTTATTTAAAATTTTTTATTGACCAAATGTTTTGATTTCGACTTCGCTTTTCTTCTGATCTTTGAAAATACATATTGTTAGTAAGTGTTGGTTTATATTTCGTGCCTTTGAAGGAAAGAATAGAAATATTATTCCCTTCTAAGATTGCTGATCTTAAAATATTTTTGTGCCTTTTTTATTGTAGGCAACTTTACCGCATTCTTACAATAGGCATTCAAGATAGTTCACTTATTAATACAAGTGTATATTTTAAGACAAGGTATTTGACCAATTGAATAATAGATTGTAGTAACCTGGAGTAAACCAGATTCAGCTGAAATCTCACTGATCCCACTAGATGGCGTTAATTCATTAAGTGATATCTTCATCCTCTAACTTAAGCAGACAGACTCCTGTGTAGTTCAACTGATTGGAGTATCTTTACAGGGTGAGTGTGGCAGTGTACTCTTGGACTCTTTGCTGTTTATATATAGTGATTTGTGGAGGCTATTTGGAAATACTAGGAAGATCAGAAGGCTGAGGGCAGATTTATTCAAACTAAAAAACTGTAATAAACTACAGTATTTTGTTAGGTGCTAATTAATTCTAGCTTTGACTTAGCCTCTGCCCTAATTATATATCCAACTGAAAGATTCAGAACTTACTGTTTCCTCATAGTTTATCACCCTATTATCATAATCCTGTTTGGGCTTCTGGAAACATTGGAAAACAATTGAAAATGGGAAGCAGATACTTCTTAAAGCATAGGGCTTATAACAGATTTAATTTTAAATAATTTGGTTCTTATTTGTAAGGACTAGATCAACAGTGATTCATTTGTGGGTTATTCTGGTTCTTCAGTCATAAATGTAAAATAAAACAAACATCCCAATTCTTTAATTCTTTCTTATGTGAATTTGGATTACTTATTATCTACAAAGACCATTTTATATTACAGATTAGTCAATTTCAAAGTTTAAAAATTGTGCTTTTCCACAGTCGTTTGTAGGCCCCAAATAAATAATTAAGCTTTTTTTCCATATATGTTTTATTTTCTTCTGTTCTTAAGAATTCTGACGTGAAATTTTTTTAAAGAAATGATGATGAATACATTTCACTTGCAAAAAAAGTCGTTCCACATTTCATTAGAAGTGATTTTTTTTCTTTATAATCAGATTCATATAGCTAGAATAAAATTGTTTCAGAATTGATGGGATGATCCGTCTTGAGCCATAGAGGCTTAATTGCGCTACAAATATTATACTTTTATTCATCGCTCATCGGGAGTAAGTGGTTGGTGCTGATGGTTCCCTTAATGTTTATGTAACTATTCCAACGTAAGGTAGTTCACATTTCTTAGTAAAAAGATTGCCGATCGTTTTATCCACTGGTTATAATAAAAAAGTTGAGAACAATCAAGGGCTTTTGCCAATAGAGTCAGAATAATATGCTTTTAAAAAAATTTATTGAAGTATAGTTGATTTACAATGCTGTGTTAATTTCTGCTGTACAGCAAAGTGATTCAGTTATACATATATATATTCTTTCCCATTATGGTTTATCACAAGATATTGAATATAGTTCCCTGTGCTCTACAGTAGGACCTTGTTGTTTATCCATCCTATATATAATAGTCTGCATCTGCTAATCCCAAACGCCCAATCCTTCCCTCCCCCACCCTCCCTCCCTGTTGGCAACCACAAGTCTGTTCTCTATATCTGAGTCTCCTTCTATTTCGTAGATATGTTCATTTGTGTCATATTTAAGATTCCACATGTAAGTAATATCATATGGTATTTGTTTTTCTCTGTCTGACTTCACTTAGTGTGATAATCTTGAGGCCCATCCATGTTGCTGCAGATGACATTATTTCATTCTTTTTTATGGCTGAGTAATATTCCATTGTTTATATATAGCACATCTTTTTAAAATTTTTATTTTATATTGGAGTATAGTTGATTTACAGTGTTGTGTTAGTTTCAGGTGTACATCAAAGTGATTTAGTTATACATATGCATATATCCATTCTTTTTCAGATTCTTTTCCCATATAGGTTATTACAGAGTATTGAGTGTAGTTACCTGTGCTGTATAGTAGGTCCTTGTTGATTATCTATTTTATATATAGTAGTGTTTATATGTTAATCCCAACCTCCTAATTTATTGCCCGCCCACCATTCCCCTTTGGTAACCATAAGTTTTCTGAGTCTGTTTCTGTTTTATAAATAAGTTCATTTTTTAGATTCCACATATAAGTGATATCATATGATATTTATCTCTCTCTGTCTGACTTCACTTAGTATGATAATCTCTAGGTCCATCCGTGTTGCTGCAAACGGCATTATTTCATTCTTTTTTATGGCTGAGTAATATTCCATACTATCTGTACCAGATCTTCTTTATCTATTCATCTGTTGATGGACATTTAGGTTGCTTCCATGTCCTGGCTATTGTAAATAGTGCTGCAGTGAACATTGGGGTGCATGTATCTTTTCAAAGTATGGTTTTCTCCAGATATATGCCCAGGAGTAGGATTGCTGGATCATACGGTAGCTCTGTTTTTAGTTTTTTTAAGGAGCCTCCATACTGTTCTCCATAGTGGCTGTACCAGTAATACGTTCCAACCAACAGTGTAGGAGGGTTCCCTTTTCTCCACACCCTTTCCAGCATTTATTGTTTGTAGACTTTTTCATGATGGCCATTCTGACTGGTGTGAGGTGATACCTCATTGTAGTTGCGATTTGCATTTCTCTAATAATTAGTGATGTTGAGCATCTTATCATGTGCTTTTTGGCCATCTATATGTCTTCTTTGGAGAAATGTCTATTTAGATCTTCTGCCTATTTTGTTTTTTTTTGCAGTACGTGGGCCTCTCACTGTTGTGGCCTCTCCCATTGTGGAGCACAGGCTCAGCGGCCATGGCTCACGGGCCTAGCCGCTCCGCGGCATGTGGAATCTTCCCGGACCGGGGCACGAACCCATGTCCCCTGCATTGGCAGGCGGGCTCTCAACCACTGCGCCACCAGGGAAGCCCTATTTTTTGACTGAGTTGTTTGTTTTTTTGATATTGAGCTACATGAGCTGTTTGTATGTTTTGGAGTTAATCCCTTGTTGGTTGCATCGTTTGCAAATATTTTCTCCAATTCTGTAGGTTGTCTTTCCGTTTTGTTTATGGTTTCCTTTGCTGTGCAAAAGTTTTTAAGTTTGATTAGGTCCCATTTGTTTTTTTGTTTTGTTTTGTTTTTATTTTCATTACTCTAGGTGATGGATCCAAAAAGATACTGCTGCAATTTATGTCAAAGAGTGTTCTGCGTATGTTTTCCTCTAAGAGTTTTATAGTATCCAGTCTTACATTTAGGTCTTTAATCCATTTTGAGTTGGTTTTTGTGTATGGTGTTAGAGAATGTTCTAATTTCATTTTTTACATGTAATAGCTGTCCAGTTTTCCCAGCGCCATTTATTGAAGAGACTTTATTTTCTCCATTGTGTATTCCTGCCTCCTTTGTTGTAGGTTAATTGACAGTAGGTACCTGGGTTTACTTCTGGGCTTTCTCTCCTATTCCATTGACCTATATGTCTCTTTTTGTGCCAGTACCATACTGTTTTGATTAGTGTAGCTTTATAGTATAGTCTGAAGTCAGGGAGCCTGATTCCTCCAGCTCTGTTTTCCTTTCTCAAGATTGCTTTGGCTATTTGGGGTCTTTTGTGTTTCCATACAGATTTTAAGATTTTTTTGTTCTAGATCTATAAAAAATGCCATTGGTAATTTGATAAGGACTGCATTGAATCTGTAGATTACCATGGGTTATATATACCACATCTTCTTTATCCGTTTGTCTGTCAATGGACAAAATAACATGTTTTATAAATCAGAACAGGAAGATCTGAGTACACGGTGCCCATTAATCAAATTAGTATCTGAAATGAGGGTTTTACTTTTTCTTATGATCTTAGGAAGCTTTAACCAAAAAATAGCAGCTGCCGAAGGTAATTTAGTATATGCAAGGCATAACTGTATTGTGACTGATTTTTTTTTTTTGATGACTTCTGAAAATTAGTTCATTTCTTTCTAATCACACCTTATGCACATGTTTGTATTTACAGGTGTCATACAGGCATGTATTAAAATTTAACTGCATAATCTCATTTTCTGTACCCAGAGAAGTTTCTGATGACAGAGAAATACTGTTGTAGAGGGGAAGAGTAAATAGTGTCGCATGACAGTTGGAGCTTATCTACATGGTGTGTTTTTTCTTTGGGAGTAGACATAAGAAGAGGAATAAAATTTGAGTGTACGCCGGTATATGAGTATAATGAATGAGAGGGAAAGATCATCTTTTCAGGAGGCATTAACTCTATTTTGCAAACAGATCTTTGGGTGATAAGTCCTTTGTCTTGAGGAGACAGTTTAGTGGTATGCTATCCACTGCTGGCAGGATATAGCACTCATCCACAGTAAAACTTAATTACTATAACAAAATAAATACTCCTATGCTGTGCAAACCAATATGAAGGAAAATGAGTTTCTGTTGTATAAGAGGTCAAATGAGCACGGTTCTTTAAAACTGTTACGTTGAAGAAAAGGATACAGGATGTTCTGTTAGCCACTGATCAAATATTTTAGTTCATGAAGTATCCTCACTTACATGTTTTAAGTAGCTTTTAATACAATCTTAGAACAAGGACTTCCTTCTCTTCTCTGCCCCCACCCCCATGTCTCTTCTTTCTTCTTTGTTTTTTTTCATTGAAGTATAATTGACGTATAGCAATATTTCAGGTGTATGACATAATGATTTGATATTTGTGTAGTTTTTTTTATTGAAGTGTAATTGGCATATAACATATTGGTTTTTTATTTCTTATGTATTAAAAGTGAAATCCTTTTCCTTTGGTCAAAAGTTTGCTGTATACAAGCCATCTCAGATTGATTCACTGTGTGGTACAGGAGCACCATCCATAATGTCAGACCATTTCTGAGAACATTGACTGTTGTTAAGAGCTCTTTTTCATTGAGTTATTTGGTTTTTATGAAGACGAATATCTGATTAAATTTCTTACTAGTATGCATAATTTGGTGATTTTTAAAATTTAAGGAAAATAAAGTTTAAACATTTTTAAGTAAAATGGGACTAGAAAAAGAGAGGAGAGGACTTTAAGCATTGGTATATCTTTTTAATTTTCTACTTCGTGACTCCATTAAAAAAAACCCAACTCTGTAATTTTGAAGTAGAGATTCTGAAATTACCACTTTTCTAAAAATATCACTTACAGCTGAAACTTAATATATCTAAGCATTTTAGTTCTGGGGATGATACATATTTTCATAAAGATGTGTTTCCAAATGGAAATAGCACTGAGGCTTCTGAAATAGGGAACCTTTCCAAAATAGGCTCGTGGTTGCCTGGGTGAAGAATATTAGGTTGCAACAGTGAAAAAGGAAATCCTGGTATAGGAAGCAATTGATGAAGGGCAAGTATCCACAGAGTCTAAGGCACTTGTATGGGCCTGTGTGCAAGGTCTTGACAGTACCTTTCAAATTAAATATGATATTCTCCATAGTGTCCTGAGCCAAGCATATATTTCCATCTTTGTTTCTGTTATACATAATATATCATTCTTATTTTTAATCTTCTGTAAGTACTAGTCATCATCCTAGTGAGAATTACAGCCTTTTCTCACTGCCCTTTGTGAAAATGTCATCATAATAATGGGCAGCAGGCAGCTTTATGGTGTTTTAAAAATCAAGTTCATCAGCGTTTTTAGACTATCAGTTTATTATTTAGTGTCATTATCAGTGCTAGGAATACTGAGTGTTTTATAACTCTAATTTTATTTTTTAAAGTTTTTTTCTCTTTTTTCTTTGAGTGGGGTGGGGAATATATAGGTATTATCCCAATTTTATCACAGAGGCTACTAATATTAAAGAGAGGCTGAGTGATGACCAGAGTCATATAGATGGGGTGAAAGGAAAACCAGCATCCTGGTTGGTAAAGTTTTTTTAGCTTTCAACCCAAGCTCTTCCCTTGTACAGTACAGTAGGTACAATGTTTTCAGGGCTACTTTTGTTTAAATGGAACTCTTCATATACAGATTTTCTTTCAAAACAAGAAACATTTGAGTTTTTAAAAGGTTCTACCAAGAAACTTGTTCTAGTCCTGTTTCTACAACCTTCTCGTATCTCAGAATCTCTCAAAATAATTTTAAATGGGTTTATGCCTTTCGGGGGAGAAGAAAAAGGCATGAAACAAACTTACCTGGTATTGCAAGTCCCAAAGAGTTGGAACTGTAGTATTCAAGCTTTAGTAAAATTTTTGCAGCAGATACATATTTATTAAACTAATGCACTTTATTTTTTAAAAATTTAATTAATTAATTATTTAGGCTGTGCTGGGTCTTCCTTGCGGTGCACTGGCTCTCTAGTCGCTGTGCACGGGCTCTCTAGTTGGGGCACGCGGGCTTAGTTATGGCAATGTGGGATCTTAGTTCCCCAACCAGGGATGGAACCTGGGCCCCTGCATTGGGAGCGTGGAGTTGTAACCACTGGACGACGAGGGAAGTCCATAAACTAATGCATTTTATTTGAATTTACTTTATATGGCCTGTGTTTTAAGTAAAAATGTACCATCAGTGTATTTACTGTTGAAAATATTAAGTGTTTTTTTGTTTGTTTGGGGGACTTCCATTATTACAAGCATGTGATTTTGGCTTTGGGGAAGAAAGCACCTGAATAAGGATGTGAACTAGCTTTTGGAGGCTGTTCGGGGTGAAGGTGGGGCTGTAAACTCCCTGAAATGTGTGCAGTATGTGTGTGTATATATTCTTACACTTATGGCATTTTGGGAGGCCAGGTCCATGGTTCTTCATTATGATGTTAAAGGCGTTAAAGATGTAACCCCATTGGTAAGATCATGATCTAAATCCGATCACTTACTAGGATTGAATATGAAGCATTTCATTTTTCCCCTCAAATGAAGAGGGCCACATATGAATACCTTTTTTTCAGAATAGTGCTTTTAAAAGCTAGAAGTGTTTGCTGGGGAATCATAATTTATAAATGGAAAGGGATTTAGTAGATTACTCTTGTATTCTATTGGAAAGTTAATAAATTTCACAGGTTATAGTAAGTACAAGTTACAAATTAGTTCCTTTCTGAAACATTAGCCATTCCACATTTATTTTGAGGACTAAGTACCCTACTTATGAAAGCCAAATATAGAAACAGATCTTAAGGATGAAGCAAAGGAAAAAGTTGCTCAAAGGAGCTCAACTTACCATTAAAGCCCAGCCAGTGTGCCAGATTGTAATGATTTAAATCACTAATGAAATTCATGTTGTTTTAGAGGAATTTTTTTAAACATTAAGCGAGGTAGTAATTTTCCAGTAGTCAAATTTAATGAAAACATTTACTCATGTAAATTGGAGCTTTATTTTTATATATTAGTTTTGCCGTTTTGTTTTTACTAAAAATAGTCATTCTTTTTCTTATATTTCCTCATGCAATCTTTCAGAACCACTTCTAGAAATGGCATCATTTTGCCATAAGTATTTTGTTTTCTCCTCCATCTAGTTTTTATGAAGTAGTGCTAACTCTGCCTTAATTTGATTTGGCATCCCTGCAATTGAACATTTGTAAGTATCTTGTATTATGGCCCATCTGGGTTGTCATAGAAACCAAAGACCTCCATCCTCTTCCCTCTAGTTAAAAATGGAATGCAAACAGGGCTTCAAAGTGACGTTTTTCTAGTACGAGTGACAGCCCTGTGAAGTGCAGAAGAGAAAGGTTTCTTATTGGTTTTATTCTCCCATGGCCTATCTTACCAGTTAACTCTGATGCATGCAGTTTTTCTCTTGAAAATCTGGCAAGACACGAATGGAATTTTTTAAATGTAAGCATCAGGGGGAAAAAAAGAATGCAGCTAATCCCCTTCCTGCTCTTTTCTTGTACAAAAATGCAGTGTTAGCTAGCAATGTTTTTGTTTTCTCCCCTGTGTTATTAGCTGTTCTGTTGAAGCTGTGGGACACGTGGTGGAAACACTGATTAGTTATTACAAGTGTGACTTTCATTATTAGTCTCATTTATTTTTCAGGTCAGGTGAACATGGTTTTATCTCATTAGAACCTATGGGCCCATTGTTTAAGTACATGGCAGTAATTCATTGGAAAAGAAGTTTGTTGATATGGAAGTTCTAATGGCCATATCATTAGCCATTCTAAAACATTGTAGAGCCCTGATTCTAAAACGTAATTCTAAAACACTGCCCCATTTCCACCACGCTGGTAGTCACAGAATCCTTGACTTGACGTTGATGGTTTTTCAACTTCCACATTCCCTTCAGCTTTCCTACCAGAACTATACATGACTTATATGATGTTTCTGCTTTTAAAGCAGCTAATAAGTTCCAGTGTGCTATTTCCGTTTTTTAGCAAAATGTCTAGGTTTGATGGTTAAGATTTATTGAACTATTGATGTGGCATTACTCAAAGTTTAGAGTGTTAAATTCTTGTTTTAACATAGGTTTTGCATTTAGAAAATAACACACATAGTGACCTCTATGAAATAAACAATGAAAATCTGACCTGTGAGTTTACATCCTAATAGAAATGTTCCAGAAGGGTTGGATTAAAAAATCATTAGACAATTGTAGTTGGTGAGTTTTTGGTCAGTTTTAAGTCTACTGTTTTTCAAAAGGAAAACACTAAAGTCTTTAACATCTACGATTTGACTGTTAGCTAGTTCTGGTAATTGTGTACTTTCTTTTAATAATCTATAAGAAATGTTATAGTTCTTTTATATACACATCTTCTGTTTCCTGAAATAGCTATATAAACTTTTTAAAGAATTTAACTTTTTAATATTATACCTCAAAATCTAATACATACTCTGTAGATATATTCAATAAATAATGTCTTCAAACCTTATACAACCTATTATGGCCCTGACATCCTTTTAAATCTAAGATGAAAGAATGATTAGCAAAGTACGTGCAAAACAGCAAGCAAATTGATAGTTGTGGGTGATTCAAAGGATGTTCTGAGAACCTTTTCTAATGCTGCTTTAAATTTGTGTGCTAATCACACAGATGGAAACCCATCTCTGGATAAGTTGCCAATCTTTAAAACAAAGAAGACCAGAATGGTTTGTATTTGTAGTTCATACTCTTGTCCTCTGGGATTCAGTAATCTTTTTAGCCTGTCCACAGTAGTACATGTATATTTCTGGGTAGCAGGCTGATTGCTGCTGGTGGTACTAAAATGTTTGGATAGGAGCAAAACTGTGTTGCTGTCTTCCTCATGAGCTCAGTGTTCAGAGATGACCTGTTTGCACATGGGCCTGTGGTGTATCATTTTTTGGTACAAGAGCAGTAGAGTAAGGTCTGACTCTAGTTGATTAAAGTGGTAGTTTTAGATTCCGACAAGAGGGCCGATTGCTGGTGAGGGAGGTTGAAATTGCAGAATGAGTTTGCTGCATGAGGCAGGTCTGCCCAGCAGCAGGTTGATTCGCACCATGAGACAAGCAGCACACATAAACAGATGGCCCAACAATGAGTCAGAGCCACAGGTCTGGAGCAGGTAGATTGGCTTCTGCCTGATTCTTGACATGGTTATAGAGAGTGGAATTTTAACAACTACCACTCCTAAAACTGAAAAATAAGTACTTAGTGAAAGAAATTCTACTCATTAGGAAGTGAAAAATACACATCATTAGGCAGAAGAGAAATCTGTCACTGGATCTGGACACTGAAACCCAACATCTTCAGGAGCTGGGTCCTATAGGCATGGGCTGGCTTTATCTTTTGGCATTTGGTCATTCAGTATTATTATACTGAATGCTTCAGCTGTAATGCTTGCTGTAATATGCAGCAAGAAAATCTTAAAGTTATGTCTTTGATACTGGGTTTTAAAGAATTATGAACTATTTAGTTGCAAGACAAATCTGATATTTGGGTTAAGAAGAGAATTTTTTAAACAGGATACCACGGTGGTAAGTGTCATACAAACATAAAGTAACGTGAGTTTGTAATGGTATCAAGCAAAAGAAAAATATTAGTGGAAAAATCCTTCAGTTTCATATGTAAAGCATTAAAAAAAAAAAAGGAGTGTAGTGGAATTCCCAGATCCAGTCATCCATCTTCAAAATGTAAATGCAAGCAATCATTTCTCTGCCAGATACTTTCAGAAGTACTAAGTATCTCATTAATTTTCAAAAACAAGGTTTTGCTGTAGTTTATATCTCTAGAAAAGTGTTTTAAATGTAACATTTGATGAAGAAAATGCTGTACCACTGAATTCTTGTACTTAAATTTTCTGATTGTCAGATTACACTTACCATAGACCAACACTCTCAGTGCATACATTTGCCAAAGAAAGCGAGTTAGCAGTGAGTAGCATTGTCAAGGTACCTGTCGACCTTCTTTAGGTCACTGTGGTTAGGGATGTATCCAGAAACATAAACTACAGTGGCGGAAACCTTATTCTGAGATGCTGTGAGGGCTGTGGATGCCATTGGTTAGAGCAGAGGTATACATTTGGCTGCTTTTTGTTTCCCCAATAATTGGGAACCTATTCAAGATTAATTGTGCCCGCACCTATTTCCCAAACTGGCTTTCGTTTTATCTGCTCAAGCATGTACCACCTGGTCTTTGCTCAGGGTAGGAGCACTAATCTACGGATGGAAAGAAGCGTTCAGGGCACTGCATTAAAAACTGCAGGAGAATGCATTATTAATGGGATAGGTCTCTTTTCTCTCTCTCTCTCAAAAAAGGGAAAAGGGAAATCAGTTATATGTGCACTGTCAAGGAGGATAAGGATAGACTTAGTGCTAGTTCTTAACCATTTTTTTTTCCCCCCCAGTACGCGTGCCTCTCACTGTTGTGGCCTCTCCCGTTGCGGAGCACAGGCTCCGGATGCGCAGGCTCAGCGGCCATGGCTCACGGGCCTAGCCGCTCCGCGGCATGCGGGATCTTCCCGGACTGGGGCACGAACCCGTGTCCCCTGCATCGGCAGGTGGACTCTCAACCACTGCGCCACCAGGGAAGCCCTTAGCCAATTTTTTTAATGAGTTACTGAGAGATACCTAAGGAGAAATACTTGAGTAAATTACCTTCACAACATGCAGCTTGTAGACACCAAAGTGATCTAATTATACAGGTCACCCAGTGATTGTGTCACCCTGTAAGCTTTAGTATATTGAGTACATTTCTTATAGGATGCCACATTATCAAAGGTTAGAAAACTAGTAATAAATTTGGGGTTTTAATATTGTAAAGATGATCAGAAGATTTTGAATCACTTTTGGTTTGAATAAGCTCCCATCATCTGTTTGCTGGTTTCAAGACTTTACGGTTTTGGTTTGTTTTTGTCTACACATGTATAATTGAGCTGAATATGTGTGCCAATAAGTAGAGGAGCTGCAGAGCTGCATTCAGCTTCTGCTTAAGTCTGCAGTATTAAAGTGTTCCTTTTGTTGCATGTGCTGGTCTTGCAGACTCTGTAGAGCCTTATCAAATGCAGCCAGTTGGTGCTGCTGGTATGGAGGCACAGGGGAGCTCTCATGTGGAAGGTTAATGGAGTGTAATTATAAAGAAAAATGAACTGCTCAACTACTCTATCTCACTCTACCTGCACCAAGAGTGACAAGTGCCCTGATCTTTTATAAACCCTGGGGCAGAGGTTTAACCATCTAAAATTATGACAGTATAACTGTCACGCAAACAAACACCCTGTGAAGTATAGGTATGCACCCCTGTGTAGGAGTGATTCCTTCCTATTACAGGAAGTCTCAGGAAAGGAGCACCTTCAACCATCAAGAAAAGCTCCTTGTTAAACATTGTGCTTTTGTGTCACTTCTTCTTTTCCACTCAATTTGTTCCATTTTCTTTTCCTAAAGATGCTTTCCCCCTTCTGATTAGTGGCAAGGCTGACAGCCTGCACACGAGTAGGTCCATTCCACTGTATGCCTCAGACGACCAATACCCTTGCTTTCTCCAAGCAGGTCTGTCGTGCTTGCCCTTACAGCCACTCTTAAATCAACTGGGTTCTTTTAAAGGGGATGGAAACCACCGTCTCTTCTCATTCTCAGCATCTAAGCAGAGTAGGCTGTAGAAAGCCCAAATACCGTCTGATGGGTTTTTCTCCCGGGATGTCCATATTGCAGAGATTATTATTACACACATTTCAGTGGGCTCGAGATGGAGTTAGATCCTTAGTTCCTTTGGATGAAAATATCACAGGAAATATTTAGAAAGGAAAATGACAGCTTGGAGGTACAAGGACAGAGAAGGACCAAGGAGACATTCGAAGGGTGTGATGAGTGGACAAATCTGTGTACTAGCATGTCACGTTGCCAGTGAGTATTGCGAATTCATCCTGCTGCTGGAACATCTGAAGGGTAAGTGGAGCTGGATTATGGAGCCGAGTTGATTGAGTGCTTTTGCCAGCTCAGCGCAGAGTTGAAATAAGGTGTTGCAGAATGATGCCACCACAACAAAACCCCTGACATCTTTTTCTTACAAAGTCTAAAATATAACCATTCCTGGCGAGGCTGTGCAGCCTACTGAGATAAGTAAATTCAGCATCACATACATTAGGCCTGTGGAGGCTAAGCAGAAGTGATGGCTGTGTCACTTGCACAGCAGTCTTATTGACTGAGCCCTGGTCTTGCATGGCGGTGAGGGAGGGGCAGCCAGGATTCCTAGCAGCGGCTCTGAAAGCAGGGAGGCTGATTTTAAAACCTCTCTGTGTGGTTTATAATGTTATTTCCCCAGCCCCTTTGCATATGGGTTTTGCTCATCTGTGCTCTACTTTAAAAGCAAAATAGCTGTATAGTTTTTATGGCAGTAGGATAAATCTGTTAGTGAATAAAAATTTTAAATCCAGCTTTATATTAGTGGCTGGTATGTAAAGTTTGCTGTGATTTACTCCCTTAAATACTGGAACCCACTATTTTACCAGTCTAAATGTTGCCAGCATCCATTACATTTATTAAATTGAAGTCATTGTTCCAGAATTGACGTTTTTGGCTTGAGGTAGAAGGTTAGCAACAGAATCTTAAAATTGTCCGTCATACTCCATAGATGAGGAAGCGTATCATTCTTGTTGTGTTGGCTCCAGCGTGTATCCCTCCTCAGCTGCCAGAGAGAATATCTTTGATGATAGAAATACAGTCTCTCTGGCATTTTGGAGCAAGTTATCCAGCACTGCCCAGTCCCTTTAAGAACATTCTCAGCCCTTCTGGTGCTCAGAGCTTATAGGAAATTTGCCTTAGGATGGTCATTCTTGGTATAATTTGCTCCAGACCCATCTCTCAAGCCATCCATGCTTCATCTCCGGCTGTCCCAATTCCTACCTGACTGCATCCTCAGGCTCCTCTCCTGCTTGGCCCCTTCAGTTTGTTGCACAGGTTATTCTTCTTCCTTGGCTTTTGACAGTCTGTCTTTGTTTCCATACAGTTAACTATATCTAGAGACGGATGTCCAACAAAGGACATCTCTCCCCCTGGCCGAGCTCCCCACACCAGTATACTCTACATTTAGTCAGTCCACTTGGATATCATCCAACCTCCTGTTGGCCCCAGAAGTATTGGCTCAGACAAATGAGCTCCAGCTCTTTGTTCAGTGAACAGAGCTTCATTCAGACTAGTTTTCCAGCTTTTCGCACTGGGAGCTTTGGTGAGGAGTGCCGGGTGCGAGCCCTCTGCACATAGCAGGAACCCTATGAGCAAGTGAAACTAGACTCAGCACAAAAGAAAAACAGACTAGTTTTCCAGAGGAGAGGGATTCCATATTCTAGTGCCCTTTTTACTGTTAGGTAACTGCGTAACTTTTGGTTAGTCGTCAGTCACCTCAGTTTCCCTGTCTGAATCAAAGACAGTTGCCTTAATTCACCCCATGTAGTTGTGAGAATCTTATTTGATAAGAGGGTGTGAAAATTTACAACTAGAAAGTGCTATATAAACGTATGATTGTTTAAGCTAAAAAATCACACTATTAGGGAAATGTTTGTGAAAATGGTATCATCATTTTTCATTTAGGGTCCACTCAGAAAGTAAGATTCTTGAAAAATTATTAATGAATACGTATGTTTATAACATAAGTTCCTTTTCCTTAATCATGTAAACTAAGTGATTTTGAAAAATCCCCAGTACTCAGAAACAAGAACCAGTTAAGTGTAGGAGTTGTTTCTAGTGTTCTGGTTGGATTCCAAGTGTGATGATTATGTTTTGCTTTCTGTAATTCCCTGGACAGCTTCAACAAGGTAGTCTTCATTTTTCTGACCTCTGCAGTGTGGCTGTTTAAACAGCTGCTTTCTTCAGCCCTAGGGACAGCTACGGTTGGGTGGTAGAGAAACTGATTCTAGCTCATTCTTACATCGGTGTTACATGATGGGAGGAGGTTAAATTGTCTGTAAGGTACTTTAAGCTATTTGGATAAAATTGGCACAATTACGGAACATATTACTAAATTTTTTATTCTTTTATATTTTGTATATTGTCTCTCATATCTTAAGATATTTTATCTTACCATATTTTTCTTAATACCCATTTATCACTTGCTTTTATGTCTGTGCTTCTTCCCACTAAAGTCACAACCCAGCTGTTTAACAATGCTAAGATTTTGCTTAACAGGAAAGCCATTTGAATTTTCTGGTTGTCTGAAATTCTTTTTTGACTCACCTTTTATTGTTGAAAAAATTCCTAAGTGATGACTGATTCCTCTCCTAGGAGCTACAGTTCAGTGAATGTAGTTACTGCCTAGAGGTTGAAAACTGGTAACCCATGGGCTTAATCTAAGTAACAAAGATATTTTAACAATGTTAAAAGCAATCCTTACATTAGTGCCTTTAGACAGGTCATTCCCTCTCCAGTTGACTTTAGTTCCCATCACTCTCTATTGTCTCATAGCTGGCCTGCTTCTTTCACATGCATTACCTGCTTGACCCCTGTTCATGTGAATTTTTAATCCCTGAACGAAACTATTCTTTAATGACTTAGCTTCTTTGTAGTGTGTCAGGATCATCATTGTGAGCGCTAGTAGCTTTCTGTGTACTGTGCTTATAGAGGTGGAAAGTAAAGATCAAGAGATTGTATTCTTGTTATTTAGAGATTCACAGAATTTTAACAGAAGAGAATATTGAAGACTGAGTGGAGAAACTGAGACCAAGATCAGGTAAATAACGTACTCAAGGTCACAAAACTAGCGCAGTGACAGATATGTGACCAGAACCCAGATTTCTTGACCGTTTGTATTATTTTTTGCTGCACTATACTGCCTCTCTACTTATTTTTCCTAAAAGCAGAATGGGATGGAGGGCGGGTATTTTTTTTTAAGGTTTTTTACTAGGTGCTTTTGTGGCTTGCCATATTATACAGTATATAGATGTGAGAGCTTCAAGTCCTTACCAGCAAGTAAAATAATGGGGGGAGGGGAAAGATAAGAAATTAGATACCAGGAACTAGAACTTCTAAGTCTGACTCTGCCCATAACTTGAGACCTAGGTCAAGTCACTTAGATGCTCAGAGCCTTAGTGTCTTACCTGGCAGGTGATATCTATTTGATACTATTGCTGCTGTTTTTATTGTAGTCATTGTAGAACTCACCAGCTGCCGCATTAGACTGTATCTAAAAATCGAGACTACTGTGGTATATCCAGACAGTGGAATATTATACAGGGGTAAAAAGAATGAGCTATCAAGCCATGAAAAGACATGGAAGGACAAATATGTATTTCTAAGTGAAAGAAGCCAATTTGAAAAGGCTACTGTATGATGCCAACGTATGACATTCTGGAAAAGGCAGAATTATAGAGACAGTTAAATGATCAGTGGATGCCAGAGGTTGGGCAAGGGAGAGATGAATACACAGAGCACAGAGGATTTTTAGGGCAATGAAACTATTCCATATGATACTGCAATGGTGGATGCATGTCATTGTACATTTGTCAAAAATCCATAGAATGTACAGCATTAAGAGTGAACCCGAAACCCTCCTGTACTGTTAGTAGAAATGTAAATTGGTGCAGCCACTGAGAACAGTGTGGAGGTTCCTTAAGAAACTAAAAATAGAGCTACCATATGACCCAGCAATCCCAGTCCTGGGCATATACCCTGAGAAAACTCTAATTTGAAAAGATAACACACCCCAGTGTGTTCATAGCAGCACTGTTTACAATAACCAAAAAGATATGGAAGCAGCCTAAATGTCCATTGACAGATGAATGGATAAAAACGATGTGGTGTACATATATATATATATATATATATATATATATATATATATATATATGGAATATTACTCGGCCATAAAAAAGAATGAAATAATATGATTTGCAGCAACGTGGATGGACCTAGAGATTATCATGCTAAGTGAAGTAAATCAGACGAAGACAAATATCATATGGTATCACTTATATGTGGAATCTAAAAAAAAAAGATACAAATGAATTTATTTACAAAACAGAAACAGACTCCCAGGCAGAGAAGACAAACTTGCGGTTATCAAAGGGGAAAGGGGGGGATTAATTAGGGGCTTGGGATTAGCAGATTCAAATACTATATATAAAATAGATGACAACAAGGTCCTACTGTAGAGCACAGGGAACTATATTCAGTATCTTGTAATAACCTATATTGGAAAAGGATATGAAAAAGAATATGTATATATATGTATATCCGAATCACTTTGCTGTACACTGGAGACTAACACAGCACTGTAAATAAACTATCCTTCAGTTTTTAAAAGAAGAGTGAACTCTAGTGTAAACTATGGATTGGGGGTGATAATGATGTGCCAACATAGGTTCATCACTTTTAGCAAATGTTCCGTTCTGATGGACTGCTGATAGGGAGACTGTGGGTGGTGGAGCAGGGGCTATGTGGGAATTCTCTGTACTTTCCACTCAGTTTTTTTTTTTTTTTAGCTGTTTTAATAGGTGTGCAGTGATTATATCATCATTGTCTTTTTAAAATAAATTGATTGATTTTTGGCTGCGTTGGGTCTTCATTGCTGGGCGCGGGCTTTCTCTAGTTGCGGCGAGCAGGGGCTACTCTTTGCTGCAGTGCACAGGCTTCTCATTGCGGTGGCTTCTCTTGTTGTGGAGCACGGGCTCTAGGCGCGCGGGCTTCAGTAGTTGTGGCTCGTGGCCTCAGTAGTTGTGGCTCGTGGGCTCAGTCGTTGTGGCTTGTGGACTCTAGAGTGCAGGCGCAGTAGTTGTGGCACACGGGCTTAGCCGTTTCGTGGCATGTGGGATCTTCCCGGACCAGGGCTCGAACCTGTGCCCCCTGCATTGGCAGGAGGATTCTTAACCACTGCGTCACCAGGGAAGTCCCTTTCCACTCAGTTTTACTGTGAACTTAAAATTGCTTTAAAAAATTAAGTCTAGGGGCTTCCCTGGTGGCACAGTGGTTGAGAGTCTGCCTGCCGATGCAGGGGACATGGGTTCGTGCCCCGGTCCGGGAAGGTCCCACATGCCGCGGAGCGGCTGGGCCCGTGAACCATGGCCACTGAGCCTGCGCGTCCGGAGCCTGTGCTCCGCAACGGGAGAGGCCACAACAGTGAGAGGCCCGCGTACCGAGAAAAAAAAACAAAACAAAATTTAAGTCTATCACAGATACAGAGAACAAACTAGTGGTTACCAGTGAGAAGAGGGAAGGGGGAAGGGGCAATATAGGGGTGGGAATTAAGAGGTACAAACTATTAGGTATAAAATAAGCTACAAGAATATATTGTACAACACGGGGAATATAGCAAATATTTTATAATAACTTTAAATGGAGTATAACCTTTACAAACTGTGAATCACTGTATTGTACACTTATATATATTGTATATCAGCTATACTTCAGTGAAAAAATAAATAAAATAAAATATAAAAATGAAAAGCAGGCTACAATTTAAAAAATTGTGTATTTAAAAGAAAAAGGGGGGGACGTATCTTATGTTCAGTACAACGTCCTCTTCTCTTTTGGCGCTGCACCTCAGTAATTTTGTTGGATGTGGAAACTGGAGAACAGTATAGTAAAGAGTAACTACACCTTCAGTACTAAAAAATATGCTAAAAGAAGATAAAAATAAATCATTTTTACTGTGGCCATTCCATCTTTTCTGAAAGTTAGAGTATGTGCTTGCGTGTGTATGTGTGTGCGTGTAAAGACCTGAAATATTTGTGTAGAGATTTGTGAATTGGATTTAGTAATTTTCATAACCTATGAAAAATGTTTTTCTTCACACCTCAGATTTAATAAAAATTTAAAATTTTTAACAGAATGCTTTGTTCATGCTTTTTTTTCCTATATTGCTGAATCTCTCTCTCTTTAGTAATATTTCTAGTACTGACAGTTTAAAACAAAAAATCAAACCTGCTCTGAAATTCTGAAAGATGAGTTCAGGTTTCTTCTCTTTCTGATGCAGAAAGCTCAGACTAACTACAAAGTAGTGCAAATCATCCTCTGTCACGTGTCTTGGAAGGTCCAATCCCTTGAAGTTGACTATCCCTCATCTTGGCAGCTTACGTAGGTGATAGAATTGCTTCCTCTGTTGTTTTATGTGGGGTCTTGTCAGAAAGTAAATATGTAACACTGTTCATTTTTTTTCTTTAAGCGATTGTAACAAGTACTTGGTGATAAACTACTGAAATGCTGAATACTTTTTGTGAAATTAAAAGATACTCATTCAGTAGCTTTGGAACCTTTTAATCTACGTGTTTATCCTATTATGGCAGATGATAAAAAACATGTTTTTAAGCATCAAGAGTATTGTTCAGGTTGTACTTTTGTTAAAATACTTATTCAGAATATCAGTGTTTAGTGATTTGTAAGACCTACTTTTGTTTAAACGTAAGGTAAACATTACATTTTATAAAAAAATATTTTCTACCTGATATATCCTGCCTGACACAGTATATTGTTCTAATACTGTTGTCTGTCTTTTTTCTCTCTTTTAAGCAAAAACTGCAGAATTGAGGATTGTTAAAATATATCCTTGCCTTTGGAAACGATTGATCCATGACTTAGTACGTGTATTCTGTGTAGAATTTGGTTAGATAATCTATTATATTTACCTCTCCCAGAATCTGATTATGTCTTGTGTTTCTGTGAAAAGAGGGCTTTCTACATTATCTCCAGTGTACCCAGGGCTTGGAGTAAGCAAAACAATCTGTTGTATCTGAGCAGTATTTTGTAAAATAATACAGGTTTTTGGTTTTCTTCTTCCTTTTCCCTCCCCCCATTTTAGGATCATTATTGTGTTTAAATTGTATTTTCACATCCAACTTGTCAGGGACCGCCACTGTGCAGCCATTTCCAGTCATGTTTCTTTTGTGAGGAAAACCATAACAGCTTCAGGGCAGAGCGGTGAGAGAATTTCTGTAGTGTATGGGACAGCTCTGACATTAACACGGCAATGCTGCTTTTTAGGTTGGGGGTAGAGCCGTGGAATGATGAATGACAGGCTGGTGGTATGTGCACGTTTGTAACAGTTACAGAGGGCCATGCATTTTACTGAACTGGAGTTTAATTTACAAATTAATAGCCTTTGTGTCATATCTCACTGTGGTACAAACAGTGATTCAGACACTTTTCTGTATTAGCAAACAGCTAAATTGCGCAGATTATAAATGGTTCTTATGTTTTTTTCTGCTGTTCTCATTACTGTATTTAGGGTCTTTGCTGGGTCAGGCTACATTTAAATTGGACATCTATTTTATGCATTCAGAATATGGCCCTGAACCACTAACGGAGGTATAAGAAATCTGGGCCATACCTAGATTTCTACACAGGAAAATATTCCCTAGTAACCTTGATTTATGAGATAAAAAGGCAACACGTAGCATTCTTTCTTAATTGTACTTTTGTTGGTGATTCTCGTTTAAAAAAAAAACGAGGTTTGAACAAACATAAAATGTTTGACTAGGTGTTAAAAATAAAATGATTGAAAGATAATTGAGGGGCTTCCCAGGTGGCGCAGTGGTTGAGAATCTGCCTGCCAATGCAGGGGACACGGGTTCGAGCCTTGGCCTGGGAAGATCCCATATGACGCGGAGCAACTAGGCCCGTGAGTCACAACTACTGAGCCTTCACATCTGGAGCTTGTGCTCTGCAACAAAAGAGGCCACGACAGTGAGAGGCCCGTGCACCGCGATGAAGAGTGGACCCCGCTCGCTGCAACTAGAGAAAGCCCACGCACAGAAACGAAGACCCAACACAGCCATAAATAAATAAATAAATAAATAAAAATTTTTTTTAAATTGGAAAAAAAAGGAAAGATAATTGACATTGAAAAGTCACATTTAATTAGCTGCTGCTCTTAGCTGAAAATTCACACTAGAGAAATTGTATTTTTTATGGGTTATCATCTCTGATTTTCACATTGCCCTCAACAATTTCCTAAGCACTTCCTACCATTAATTCATTTGATCTTCAACATCTTTCTGAAGCAAGCAGGACAGTATAGCTTAGTACTTCAAAGAAACATAGAGAACTTAAATGCAAGCAAACTGGGTTCTGATTTTGGCTTCGTTCGTCTTTTATTATAGAGAAATATTTTGCAACTACCATTCCCAGCATGCAGTGCTCTTTTTTAGTCTGTCTCTGTGTTGGTACTATTTTGTCCTAGCATCTGGGTATGTTACATATTGAAGCACTGTAGTTCTCCAGGGACCCATCTCTCTTGAGTAAACAGCTACACTTTTTCTTGTCTGATGCAAATTAAAGACAGTCCCCAGGTTCTTAAAAGGGTTCCTCGATTTAGACAGAATTTGACTATAGCAGTCTTAGCAGTCCTTTAGAGTCATGCATAAGGAGTTGGGGGAAGGTGGGGTTGAGTTTACCTATTAGAGCGTGAATGAGCTAAATAAGAAAAAAGTAAACTGCATTTCAATCAGGCTGTCAAATAAAGGGTCTAATCCCCAATGGAAATGGGATATAAATCCCATTGATATGAATAAAAGGTCTAATCTCCTGTGGAGATGGGATGTAAAACCTATTGATGTACATATCAGCGTGTGTATGTGTGTGTGTGTGTGTGTGTGTGTGTGTGTGTATTTTGAAGGAAGAGTAAACCCCAAAGAATATTTTTTTAATGAAAGAAGCCAGAGTCTAATCAGTATCATGACTTACGCATTCTCCACCATCTGTTAAGCATCCATGTAGAGAATTTTGAACTTTACTGAAAAAAAACCCCTGATAATTCCAACTGCTGCTGTTCCTTAATTCATCTAAATTGTACTGTTCAAATTCCATGACACCTTGTGAAGAACTATAAAATAACTATGTTCCCAACTCTCTATGACCAAACAAATCCTCTTTAGAAGACAGCATACACAGTTCACTGTATAAGATGAGGTTGTAGATGCTGCTCTGTCAAACAGGTAGTGTTTTTCAAGAATATATTCCTTTCAAATAAGGCTTATAAGGTTAGAAGCTATTTGTCTAATTCTAACCCTGAAACTGAATATTGGAGAGTTTGGGGGAAAACCTTCTAGTGCCTTACAAAATGAATGAAACAGTTATTTTTATCTAAGTATGCATGTATATGTGTGTGTGTGTGTGTGTATACACACACACACACACACTTTTTTTTTTTTTTTTGGCCATGCCACGCAGCTTGTTCCCTGACCCAGGGATTGAACCCGGGCCCTGGCAATGAAAGCCCTGAGTCCTAGCCACTGGACTGCCAGGAAATTCCCCTAAGTATATTTTTATAGATGCTGCCACCAATATTTTTCCTCCTACTCTCCTGTCAGAATTCTATCCTGTGTGTCTCCCCTAAACATTCCCTCTAATAACTTCAGTACATATTCTCTCATTGAATTTCAGCAATATATTACATCAAGAAGGAGCTTATTTTGAGTTTATTGCTTCTTGTTCCTGTGTCTTTGTTCATAAAATGGTGGAATCTTCACTTAATTTTCTGTTTTCTTTAAACAGCACATACCTTTTACCCTGGATTGTGATTTTGTCATTAATGTTATGCCAGTAACATACCCTATTGTTTAGAGGATAATTATGAGGCAGCATTCTGAAGACTCATGTAATCTCTTTCCTGTATCTTCAGTGTTGTTGAATATTGGTGTTACTTATAAAAACAGTTGGTTGACTTTCAGTTGGACAGTAGAAAGGTTATTTTTCTCCTCTCTTCTCTTTGGGTAAATTCGGATTTTATTAAGAAATGTAAATTTCTCCATGTTAGTTTTTATGCACACAAAAAATGTAGTATCCCTGGTTTCATTTGGGCAATTGGTGAGTCTGAAGACCTGGAAAGATTTTTCATTGCATTTTAGGTATGAAGATGGGTAGGGTTTGTTCTTGACTTTCTGGATTTGTGACAAGTTACAAGTCTACCAGTTTCTGGTATGAGGGGGGAGGTTATATTTTCTGATTGTGTGGTTGATCATAGAGGAAACAAGGATGAATTTTTAAGGCAGTACTGTGTAGGAAGATGTCTGGGTGGATGTGGCCCTCTCATAATTGATTCAAGAACAGATAATGCCGAGTGGAACACAAGCAAGTTGAGTGACTGTGTGGAAAAACGGAGCCTCGAAGCACCAGCGTCCAGTTGTGGAGGACAGGGCTTGTGCCTGCATTTGCTTTTTTTTTTTTTTTTTTTTTTTGCGGTGTGTGGGCCTCTCGCTGTTGTGGCCTCTCCCGTCGCGGAGCACAGGCTCCGGACGCGCAGGCTCGGCAGCCATGGCTCACGGGCCCACACGTGGGACCCTCCTGGACCGGGGCACAAACCCGCGTCCCCTGCATCGGCAGGCGGACTGTCAACCACTGCGCCACCAGGGAAGCCCTGCATTTGTTTTGAGAGAAGCTTTCTAAGATTTGTGTGAGGATTGGATGGAAATAAATTGGTGGCTCGATTGGAGGGGTAGGGGTTGTTCTTCCACCACTCCATCTCCCTTCTGTATTGACCAAGGCCGTGGCACTTGGAATGATTGACTTCCATAGCAGAAAAACGAACCCGATTTTCTGTTGAATCGGACTGATAAACTTTTGTGTTTTTCTTTGGAATCTGTCTTGCTGTCGTGTGAACACGTTGATAGTATCGCTGAATGTCACAATATTGATCACGGTGACTACCTGTCTCAGAAACTGTGACTTCAAGTGTCAGAGGCTCTGTGAACCCTTCTGCCTGAACAAGCCCTGATGAAACCTAGCGATGCGCATGTCAAGGGAATTGGAGGCTTGGAATCCCGTTCTGGGTTTATGGAGCAGTTCTTGACAGATGCATTGAGGGGGGCGGTACTTGCCATTCTGGATACCTGGCACATTGGCCTGTTGTTTATAGAAAATATATTAAGGAGAGAAGGTAATAAATTGTTAACTTTTCTCTCTCTCTTCTGCCTTCATTCTTTCCAGCTTTTCCTTTTTCCTTTCTTTTGTTCCCCACCCCCACTTTTAATTTTATTTTTTAACAACTTTATTGGAGTGTAATTGCTTTACCCCCCCCCCTTTTTTAGCTCTCATTAACTTGTTAGTGAGTGATGAATGGCCAGTTTGTGAGACTTAGCCTTTTCTGAAAGCTTCAGGATAACGTTCCAAGATAATTAGCTATGTTTAAAGGTCTCCTTTATATGTGAACAACATTGAAAACATCCAGTTGTTTAGGCCAGTATAACCTTCATCAGTGACCAGCAGAAGTCATGATTTCTTTGTTTAAGACAAAGAAATGGTAGAAGAATATGGTCTCACTTCCTGTGGAGATGAGGCTTCTTAAGAACTTTGCTTGATACTACAAGCTAAAATTTATGAAATATTATAGCTGTATTCTCTCACCGCCACCCAGAACTGGTACTGACCCAGATTGGGGTCCTGCTGGAGTTAATGTGACTGTTGTATTTGCCAGAGCTGCAAGACTGAACTAGAACAAGACTGGATTGTGGAGCCTAGAAAAGCCAGCTACTGCACGGGGCAACTCTCCTTTATTAGTTGGTCCTTAAAAGAGTGTGCAGGGTCTCTGTACACCTAAGGAGCGCCTCCACTGCAGAGCTCACCTAACTTTAGATCATTGGTTTTCAAAATGCAGTGAATAGTTTATTTGACAGAAAGCAACAGTGCTTCCCCTGACCGTTGATTTTTTTAAAAAATTTCATAGACGTGCACAACTATATTCTGGGTATTCTTCTAGGCTTCTGGTGAACACAGCAAGGACTGCCAGGACAATGCATTTCTGAGCGGCTCTCTGAAATATGCCAGCGCCTTCTTTCAAAGAAAGCATTACTCACCTCATATGATCTGACCCGTGTCCAATCTGCACAGCTCTCTCTCTCTTCTTTTTTTCCTCTTCTCAAGGACTGATGAAAGTTTGCGAGTATTTTGATCCCATCTCCCCTCCTCGCTTAGTTTCAGGCCCTGGGGGAGGAACAGTTGTGAATGCATCGTGACTCACTGACTCCCACGTTTCTGATTCTGGTTCTGATTGGTTGTCACCTTGCTCTAGCCATATGGCTTCAGAGTACTCTAGCCTGCGTCCCTTTCTTGTTCTTTCCCCTACTGTTCCCTTCTGTTGTACAAAACACTGGGAGTGGGTTCCAAGCTTTGTCTCTTGCTTCTAGTTTAACCCGGTTAGGCAGCAAGTAGGAGAGCACACTGTATTTCCTAAAAACGGCTATAGAGGAGAAAAGCACCCTTTCCTTTTGTGCCTGGTATAGTAATTATTTAGTTTCCTGTGCTGTTGTTTTTTTCTTTTAATTTATTTATTTATGGCTGTGTTGGCTCTTCGTTTCTGTGCCAGGGCTTTCTCTTGTTGCGGCTAGTAGGGGCCACTCCTCATTGCGGGGCGCGCGTCTCTCACTATTGCGGCCTCTCTTGTTGCGGAGCACAGGCTCCAGACGCGCAGGCTCAGTAGTTGTGGCTCACGGGGCTAGTTGCTCCGCGGCATGTGGGATCTTCCCAGACCAGGGCTCGAACGCGTGTCCCCTGCATTGGCAGGCAGATCCTCAACCACTGCGCCACCAGGGAAACCCTCCTGTGCTGTTTTTATTCAAAGTTTATTTTTTGGCAGGTGTCACATTTGTGTTTGTATTTTTTCCTCCTGGTTTCTCTCCTCCCCCTGATTGGAGCTGGGGGGTTTTGTTTTTGTTTTGGTAAAGGGACTAAGAATGATGCTGTACTTTAGCTGGTTTGTTAATATGTTCGATTAATGCTGATTAATATGTTGGGGAGGGGGACTGAAAGCACCTCTAAATAATTACTTAATTGTTAAATGTCTTATTGTTCTGGCAGTCACCAAGCAATAAAGTCTACGTGTGGTACTCAGGATTATCCATGCCACTGCTACTGTTACTTCCCCTTCTCTTAAACTATATCTATTCAATTACCTAAGTTTTACACTTGAGAAATAGGATTTTGAAGACTTGAAAGTTATTTTTTAAGAATTTTTTTTATTAATTTGTATTTTTAGTGTTCTGCAGATGGTTTCTGGAAAGACTTTGGACTCTACATCTTTTCTTTTTAATATTTAACTGCTCAAAGAGGTGGTGCTAGCAGAGTACAAAGTATAGCAGACCCGCCCCCCCCACCCCCGCCGCGCCAAATTGGCCTTTATGTGGTATTTTCATTGCCTAAAAAGAATCAGTAATAAAAATATTAAAATTTTTCTCAAGAATGTATTTTGTATTGACTTAAAGTTTTTAAAAATCCATTTTGTAAATGTTTTAATGTTCAAATATGTCAAGGAAGTAACCTGCAGGTTTGGATTCTTTAGAGAGTGTGTGTAGTGAAGTTGGTTAGAATCATAGGCAGGAATGTGAAATCAACCCGGCCCTTATGGTTTCACTTAACCCCTTATTTAAAGATCTTCATTTACTTCTTCTCTATTTAAATCTATATGAGAAGACAGTAATCTATTTTTGTCAGAAATAACAAACCTCAGCTGGTGAACTCACTTGAAAGTGTAGGCGAGGAGTGCTGCTTATACTTTCTTCCAGCCATTAGGGCAGGAGAGTCAGAACCCAGGTCTGACCCCAAATGGTTGTTGTATTTTCTCTGAGCCATTTGCTGGTCTTTGGTTCCATCACTTCACACATCATGTGAAGAGAATGAGGACATTTACTTAGCCACCGTAGTTCTAGATGCAGAGTTTAGTTGTGAACAAAATAAATCCGTACCCGCATGGAGCTTACCTTTTGTTGAAATGTATTATTATAGTAATGAAGGTTTCCAAATGCACCATTTTCTTGGATTTCAACAAGGCCAGAAAATTCCAAAAACCTTAATTAAAAATTTTCATCCCGTATAGCTAAGACACTACTCTGCCTAAGCAAATGTATGTGTTTTCACAGATCCTGTCCCAGCAAAGCAGTGCTCATGAGTTACATGTTTCAGTTATTTACAGTGTCTGTCGTGTATATTGCATAGTGCTGGGATCAAGGTTTCTTTGTTTAAAAGTCTGTTTAATGTTTGAAACTGCCATTAGATACATGATGTTTGTTTGATTAACAAAAATTACTGTAGTATAACTGGTATGTATGTTACCAGATGCAAAAAAAATAAATGACCAACAGCGTGTGCCACTCATAGTTCCGAGTACTTTACTTGAGGCAGTTTGGTACTCGTAAGAATCCTAAGGATATTATTAATCACCTCATCTTTACAGAACAGGAAATTGAGGCACAGACAGGTTAAGTGGCTTGACCAACATCATATAGCTGGTAAGTAGCAAAACTGAAATTTGAATTGAGGCAGTATGTTTGCAGAGTTGTGTCTTCACTGCTACGTTATACTGCCCTTCCAGCCCAGCACGCTAAATAATAATAGTCAAGGAGTCTCAGCTCTGCTATGCGACCTCCATTAGCTTTTCTTCTCATCTGTGCCTCCGTTTCCCTTTATAGATTGATATAAAATGTTACTTATGCCATGGGTTTCTCCTCAGTTGTCTAATCTGTAAATTTTAGAGGTAACAAGATCTAGAATAAGCTAGTTACAGAAAAGATGTCAGAGGCATATAATTCCTGCCTATTTCTGTACAGCTGAGATAGAACAATATTCTGATAGATTTTATTCTTTTTTGTCCTCCTTTGTAGAAAAGAGTAGTTGAACAGCTTCGGAAGAACCTGATAGTAAAGCAAGAACAACCAGACAAGTTCCAAATACAGCCATTGCCACAATCTGAAAACAAACTACAAACAGCACAGCAGCAACCACTACAGCAGCTACAGCAGCAACAGCAGTACCACCACCACGCCCAGTCGGCTGCATCCTCTCCCAGCCTGACTGCTTCACAGGTACAAGTGTGGATGGAGCACCTCGGGCTTCGTGCTGTAGGCTGATTTGCTATGGGTCATGGAGAACTAGGTCCTGTTTCAGACTATGTTACCAACCTCAACCAGCACTAAACAAAGGTTATTTTGGTTACTTTTTTATACTGTACTGGGATGATAATCACTTGAAATTCATTGCCTGAAGGAAATGACATTACCAAGGAGTAAAAGTTAAACTGATTTCCCATCTGTCCAAAGAAGGAGAAAAGGTAATCAGTGACAACAAAATATCACTTCTCTGTATTAGAACAGAATTAACGTCTTCTTTTGAACTTCTGGAAGTATTTATTTGCACTTGTTCTAAAAGTCTTTGTGACTTGACCCTCAGGAATTGTTTTTCTGGAATTCTTAGCAATTTTAGATGTGGAGATATTCCAGGATCAATACCCATGGAACCAGGTAGAAAGAGGCATTTAGAAGGTGGTATATTTCATAGAAATGAAATATTCATTTCCAAGTCCGGTTCCTCTCATACGAGAATATGTATCTGTTCTCATATACTAAAGGAAATCTGAAATGGAAGCTACAGGTCAAAAATAGCACTAAGGGGTGGGAAGCCTAATAATATGCTAATTGGTGTAGCTGTGCAAATGATTTTACTGAAAAGGGCATTTACACTACCATATAATGTAAGGATATTGAGGCAGTCAAGACACACAAAAAGGACATATTTGGGAATGTTTCTATTAAGAAAAGTATTCAAGCTTGATCTCCACATACTTATATGTAATGTGGGCATACCTTTTAAAATGGGACACTTGAGCAGTGGTTCTTGATCTTTGGAGGTCCCAGACTCCTTTAAGATTGTTGAAAGCCATGGATTCCCTCCCTGGAAAAATACACACTCACACCTAATACAGTCATTTTTGCACGTGGTTTCAAAGACTTTGGGATCTTCTGAAACCTGAGCATGGACACCTCTCACCCACCAACACCATCTTCACTGTATCTATATGTAGAGAAAAAGATTTTAGTTTACTTGGTTAGTCACCACTTATGGACATTGGGCTGGTTCATATACAATATTTTGCAAATGAAAAATACATTACTTACAAAAATACTGAAGATTACTAAAGATAGTTAACAGTTAATAGAGGTTACCATATACTGGCATTGTCCTAAGCACTTTACATGTATAACATACAGAGTCCTCACCCCATCCTACTAAGGACAGTATTATTATTATCTCTGTTTTTTAGAAAAGAAAACTAAGGCACAGAAAGATTAAGTAATTACCTAAAATCATATATCTATTATATGGTGGAGCCAAGATTTGAACCCAGATGTTCTGGTTAAAAATTCCGCCCATTCGCTACTGTAGACTGCCATACAATACCAAAAAGAGAAATGCCAACATTATATAAAATGCCAAAGAAGGAAAATGAAGAATCCCTGTTGTAAATCAGGTAGCTAGAGTGGCCTACATCATTTTTACCCTAATCTCCAAGGCTATTTGGAAATTAGGCATTCAAACTGACTTTAAACACCCCCGGACCAGCATTTATATTTCTTCTAAAAGATTGCCTATAAGTTTACTTTTTTTGGAGTTTTAAACAGAGTTGGATTGGTTGTTCTCGTCTCAAAGTACAATTTGATCAGAAAGTGTTTACATGGAAGGAATGTGGTAGAATTCATTGTTTCCTGGTACTAGGAATTTTCTCTCCTAACCCATGGAAACTTTCTGTTCAAGTACCATTCCATATCACACAAATCAGAGAAAATACTTATATAATACTTACAATAGCTATTTCCTTCCCTGGTAATCTGAGTTCTGTGCTGCTTTGGGATGGTAATAGTAAGGGGCCTAGGGCTATCCCCAAAACAGTGTTATGTGGCATCCCTCCATCTGGTAGCCCACCTGATATATTTAATTGATTTAGCTAAGCTTGTTTTATATTATTTTGTTTTGTTTAATGTTAAAAGCCATAAGATCTCTAGGTTATTGGGTTTTGTTTTTATAGTAAACTGTCAATCATTATTTATCACGTGCTCCTTATATGAGAGCTTCTGGTATATAAAGAGGTAGTAATGGTCCCTGCCTAGAATCTGGTAAACTATGATAATTATTTTCATTCATTATGTAAATACTTATTGAGTCTCTACTATATGCAAGCTTTCTGTTAGGCAATGTCTTGTAAATAAGACAGAATTTCTGTCTTCAAGAGCATAACAAATTTAGAGGAGAGGAAGATGTAAACGGCTAACAAAGAAGAATAAAATGAAAGCACCTGTGAAAATACCAGAGGACAGTAATATTGACTAGAGGGATCAGAGAGTGCTTCATAAAGGAGGTGGCTTTTGATCAGGGCCTTGACAGATAAGTGAGATTTCAGTGATGGAGCACAGGGGGAAGAGCATCGAGGTGTAGAGAACAATGTGAACAGAAGTATGGACTCAAAAAAGTAAATGCGTGTCTTGGAAATAGCAAGTAGGCTGATGTGGCTGGAGCGTGGATTCCAGGAAATGGTGGAGAGGGATATAAAACCAGAAGGTAGGAAGAGGCTAGCTTGTGGAAGCCCTCCAATATGTGGCAGAACTTTTGGGGGTTTTGGCAGTCATAGGGAGTCATTAAAGATTCATGAGGTCAAGGACAAATGGGAAGTTTAATATACGGCATATACTAAATTTCTAAGTCCAGAAAGGATTAACTATTAATTTAGCAATCGGCATGGGCAGGGAGGAAGGGCTAGAATGAGAAAGCGTTTTATTCTAAGTCAGGTGATTAGCATGTACCAAGTCATGGGGCAGTGGGAGGATCAGTCCCCTTTACTCAGCTAACTCCAGCTTATGTTTGTATGTATATTTTGAAATTTTTCCAAACTACAGAAAAAAAATGAAAGAATAGTTGAACACAGGCGTACCCTTCAACTTAAATTCACAACTCTGTCATTTTAAACGAGTACAAATGTAAAGAGGCATGCAGTTAATAAAACCAAACAGAAAATAAGCCCTCATAGACAGAAGGAGGAGGGGTTCTATTGATAGTTGTCCGAGTGTACAACAGTTACCTTCCATTCAAAATTAAACAAATAGGGATTTCCCTGGTGGCGCAGTGGTAAAGAATCCACCTGCCAATGGGGCACGGGTTTGATCCCTGGTCCAGGAAGATCCCACATGCCGTGGAGCAACTAAGCCTGTGTGCCACAGCTACTGAGCCTGTGCTCTAGAGTCCTCGAGCCACAACTACTGAGTCCACGTGCCACAACTTCTGAAGCCCATGTGCCTAGAGCCCGTGCTCTGCAACAAGAGAACCCACTGCAGTGAGAAGCCCGCACACTGCAACAAAGAGTAGCCCACCGCTCGCTGCAACTAGAGAAAGCCTGCACGCAGCAACGAAGACCCAACACAGCCAAAAATAAATAAAATTTTTAAAAAATTAAACAAATAGTCTAAAATAGGTGTGGAAGTTAATTAGAGCCCATAGTAATAATCCCTCTACGTTCTGATTTGTACGCTGGAGTTTATCTTTTTTAAATCGATACCTCGTGCTTTGCAGGTAAAAAAAAAAAACTTAGCAAAAAAATAAAAGGATTTTGCTGTTAGTGCTTCTTGCCATGTATTTTCTGCATTAACTTCTAGTTCATGCAGTTTGGGTTTTGTTCATAAAGAACCCCTTCATGAAACTGGGGAAACTGCTCTCATCTTTTGAAGGTGATCATACTTGGATAGCATCAACCAGCCAAGGACTAATCACAGCTTCCATAAAAATAATTTTTTTTTTTCTGGGCACCTTTCCTCACTGTCTTCTCTTCCTCCTGCCAGAACAATTCAGAGGTTTTCATTAGGTTTGGATATCAAAATTCTAGATTCTCTCTGTCATCAGAACTCCAGGAGTTTGATTTATGTTCCCTAGTACTTAACAGTAGAATAAGCACCAGACCAGGAGTGAAGATCTAAGCAGTACCTGTGTCAATACCTGGTGTCAGTAAATGGTTTGCAAATAAATGTAGTCTTCAAAAGCTTTTCATCAGTGCATATAGTACTAGGTCTTGTGCCTCTGTATACAAAGAGAGTTATGTAGATGCTAGAATAGATGGAGTGAAATTAGCTACAACCAAATATTTATAAAGTAGAATAAAAATGCTAACCTAACCTATGAACAGACTTGTTAGAATTCAGTGCTTTTTAGTGTTGCAGGTAATGCTAAGTATATAAATCAGGTGAGTTTGAGGTTTTACTCACTTTTTAAGAAAAATTATTCAAAAGATTGTTAATGACTTACCTGATCAAGGATGTTTTAAACAAAAGTATATTGACCCTCTTTTAAAGTAGAACCAACATGCATGACTGTGTTTAAAATCCATGTCAGTGAGTTCTGCTGACTAGAGCTTTTCTTCCATAACCTGTGTTGGCACCAGGATTGAATGCCATCTGGTGTGACTTGCTCACCACTTCAAAAAGTTCTTCGTATTTGAATGTTTTAAATTGATGGAGAGAGCTAATATCACACTGGGTTAAAAACACATATTAAAAATAGCAGGTAATACAAAGTCAGTCCCGCTGCTACACTACTGTAACATTTCTGATGATAAATAGCACTTAGCTTTTATTTGGTTTTCATCACTGATAGGCAGGATGACCTGCTACCTCCCAAAATAAATAATTATCCGTGTTCCCCCTTTTACTCCCATTTCACGCTCGAGAGGACAATGGCAAGGAGAATGAGCCATTCTGTATTGTTGACTTAGAGAAGAGGAACCTATTTGGGTGATTTTAATTGCAGGCACCAGTAAGGATTGCTCATTAGGCTGTGATGGGATAGACAGGGCCAGATTATGACATTGTTTAGGTTAAAAGAAAAAAAAGTTGTTAAAATGTTAGATAATGCATGCATGTATGTGTTTAAGGTAGAAAAATTACTTAGAACCAAACAATACACAAGGGCTTGCATACACACTGAAATAGAAATTCACAAAGGAATTTGTTCAGATCTGTTTCAGGGAGAGTGGGGTCCTCTTCCCTGGTCGAGGGCAGTGCTGTCCAATAGAACTTTCTGTAGTGTTGGAACGCTCCACTGTCCGGTTTGGTAGCCACTAGCCGTGTGTGGCTGTAAACTTGTGAAATGTGGCTGGTGTGACTGAGGAATTGATGTTTTAATTTTTATTTTGTTTTCATTAAATTTGAATACCTGCATGAGGCTATTAGCTACCAAACTGAACAGTGCCAGTAAGAAGAAAAAGGTGAAATAATATCAAAATCAGAACCAACAAGTTAGACCAGGTATATTTTCACGTTTTCGGAAACATCTCTATCTTGAGTGACTAGTAGCATTCGATAGGTGTGTATGCCATGAAATGAGGTTGTTTATATTTTGTTTTGTAGCTGGCTCCTTTAATTACTCTAATAGAAAGTCTAGAAAAATACAGCTTCAAAGCTGCAGTAGCGCTTGTGGAGCATCAGTCAAGTCCTCTCACCTCAGTTCAGACTCTGATCTATAAGACTTTCTGAAACTCAGGTGTTCATTTCCACCTTGTCGCCTTTTTCTGGATCTTTCCTCACTTCTGCAGCAGTCCTGCAGAGCAAAGATTGTAGGTTGTGATTCATATCCCTTTGGTATCAAGAGCTGGTATTTAGTATACTAGTTGGTTAATAGGTTTCATTATCTAGAGTTTGGGATTTACTGCCTTTGAGGCAACAATTGTACTAATTCTTATGTGAGTTGCCCTTCCTCTTCTCCAGGGTGGCACTCAAAAGAATTAAAAGACACTGTCGTTTTATCCCAGCCTTTGTGTCACAGGAGGCAGATATCCAGAATTATATGATCGCTTTCTTCATATTGAAGAGGTTGTAGCAATTAATGATAGAGATGGTGTGTACCTCATTGATTTGCAACTTCTACAAAATTTAAATTAATTGAGAGCAAGCAAAGAATTAGAAAAATCAGAAGAAATAGGTATACTCATATTCTGTATCTGTAAACCCACCCCCTTCCTTGTTGAGAACCCTGTGCCCATATTAGTCTGCAGTTATTACTATGAACTTAAAGCTAAATTTGAGAACTCTGGCGAACTAGAGATTGCCTTTCCGTATAGTAAGAACTGTGCTTTATGTACACGAAAGAAATGTTGTTGCACCAAGAAACTTGACTGATGATGAGAATTACTGCTTTGTTTTCTTCTGGAGGCTAGCATTTTGTTTAGTGGGATGACACTTCAGCGTCCTAATGTCTGTTCTCCATGTCTCCTAGAAGACTGTAACTACAGCTTCTATGATTACCACAAAGACACTACCTCTCGTCTTGAAAGCAGCAACTGCGACCATGCCTGCCTCTGTTGTGGGCCAGAGACCTACCATTGCTATGGTGACCGCCATCAACAGTCAGAAGGCTGTGCTCAGCACTGATGTGCAGAACGCACCAGTCAACCTCCAGACGTCTAGTAAGGTCACTGGGCCTGGGGCAGAGGCTGTCCAAATTGTGGCAAAAAACACAGTCACTCTGGTAAGCCAGCAGCTGCTACTCATGTGTGCCCACATGCGAGGGTTCAGGATGTGCATTTGTGGAGTATATCCATTTTATGCTCCTGCTGGATTTTTCGGTCTCCATCACTCTTCTATCATACCAGATTCCCTTTCGGGGCTGACAAGGGAATATGGCATTCCTGCTACCTATTTAAATAACTATAGAGGTGTTCTTACACCAAGGATCAAAACTCTTTGAGGTATTATCTGAGGCCAAAGGATGACTTGACTTAAGGGGGGAAAATGTCCTTCACAGAGGCATTTACACTGTTTCATGTATCTCTCCCTCTATCCTAACCACACTCCTTCCTGTGAAACTAGAGTGCTTAAACTCTCTGGTACTATGTTACCAATTTGGGGAAAATGCTGTGAATTTTTTTAGTACACTCTTCCTTGAAATTGCACTCGGGAAGTACTGGAGCTAGTTGGGCACTTAAAAATTTTTCAAGAAACTCACAAATAACAGTGTCCATGTCCAAGGTCCATCAGAAAAAAGATCCCTAGAAGGAAGAAGCACTTGAATAAAAATTGTTCTTGAGATTTCTAGGGTAAAACTGTCTAAAAACTGTTTTCAGAATATACCCAAATTGTAGTTTAAATGTCCATTCTTAAAATGGAAGCTAAGAGCTCTTAGTGGCTTTCGAATAATGACCAGTGGTGAGTGAAACTAGAGGGCATTAAAGTGAAGCTTTACTACTTACCCAGGAATCTTTAGGGGAGTAACCAGATCACTCAGCCGGACGCTGAGAGCTAGAACATTCTCTGTAGGAATAAAGCCGTTCACTGTTATGTAAAGCTCTTATATTAGGAAAAAGCCCATTTGTCCAGGCAGCAAGTTGGATTTTCCTTTGGATCCAGTGTTGACTTTTAAAATACGTAAGTGCGGTAAAGCAATTATACCCCAATAAAGATGTTAAAAAAATAAAATAAAATAAAATACATAAGTGCAAGAGTTCTTGAACATCAGAGGAAACTGTGATTGCTGAGCTTGCTGTGTTCTACGTTAGCTGTGTGAGGAAACAGAAATGAGGTTGGTTTACTTTATGGGGTAAAGCCTGCAAGCAGGAGAGTAAACAAGTTTCTTAAGGCAGTGTTAATTCAGATGATTAACTCTACGATGAAAGCTTATAGAAAATATTGTCTGATTGAGAGAATAGTGATGCTGAAAATACTTTAAGAATACCATCTTTGATATTGAATAATTATTTTCCTCTCTGATTTACTTTTCTCATTTTTTAGCAGGTTCAGGCAACACCTCCTCAGCCCATCAAAGTACCACAGTTTATCCCCCCTCCTAGACTCACTCCACGTCCAAACTTTCTTCCACAGGTGAGTAAATCAGTTGACAAGCCCAGTGATGGGTTAGGTGGGACAAAAATCCTTGTGAGCCCTTTCTAAGCAGCCTATAATGCACTTGTCAGTTCAGCTGTATTCAGATCCCACTTAGCTAAGGATTCTAGCTGCTGATCTCTATAACATGAAGAAGCTTTTTTTTTTTTTTTTTTTTTTTTTTTTTGGCTGCACTGCACAGCATGTGGGTCTTAGTTCCCTGACTAGGGATCGAACCCATGCCCGCTGCAGTGGAAGCTCCGAGTCTTAATCACTGGACCACCAGGGAGGTCCCACAAAAGGAGCTTTATTTATTTTTAATTGGAGTATAGTTGCTTTACAGTATTGTGTTAGTTTCTGCTGTACAGCAAAGTGAATCAGCTATATACAGCTATATACGTATACCCCCTCCTTTTTGAATTTCCTTCCCATTTAGGTCACCACAGAGCATTGAGTAGAGTTCCCTATGCTATACAGTAGGTTCTCATTTGCTATCTGTTTTATATTTAGTGGTGTGTATATGTCAATCTCAATCTCCCAGTTCATCCCACCCCCAACCCTTTCCCCCCTTGGTTCTCTACATCTGTGTGAGAAGAAGCTTGTTTTATCATCAGGGTTTCTTAACAGTGATGAAAGGCTGTAGCAGAGGGATGTAAGGAAAGGGAAATTTTCCTAAATTTAAAATAATTAAGATAGCACCATTTTAAACCTTATAATGTTGACTTACTGGAAGAATTTAGCCAGAACTGCCTGCCAGTGGGGAAGGAACGCAGTTACCACTTCTTCCCCACAACCTCCCACCCCACTCGCTGTATGCCAGGGAGAGTAGGAAAGGAGACAATAGTGACACTAACTGGTAGGAAGTGTTCGGTTCTACTCTGGAAAGTGATGACATAGAGCATCATTCTTAAACACAAAGTCTTGATGATAAAGATTCAGACTAGGAAGCTGCACAGGGAACTTTCTACCTAGACCCAAGCAACTCTACCCATATTCTCATGAGAGTATTCTTCCAGCAATTGGCTGAACTCACCATTCTTATGGCAGAATGTCATGATTGTCCCAGTCTGGACCTTGAGAGGAGTTGACTTGCCTGGTAGAAAGATTGGGTGTTTCTGTCTGAAGCCTCCGCTTTCAGGCAAAGAGAGAAGGGAAAGGATGTGTGTGGTCAGTGGCCATAAGTGATTTCTGAATTGCCTGTGGGGAGGGGATGGGCAATGCTAACATAGATTATTTCAATCGTCTATCAGATAAATTCTTAATGAATACCTTAGGTATCAAAAGAGCACTAAGAACTATGGATATGAAGTTTTCAAGATAGTTCTCAGCCTCATAGAGCTTCAGACACATGTACAGGCAATTACTGTGTCCATTATGGGAAGTACAGGGTAGTCTGAGAATCCATGGGAAGGACAGCCAACTCATTCTTAGAATATTACAGAAAGTTTCCTTGAAGAGTTGACATTCCATCTTAGACCTAAAATCCTAGTGAAGTTAGCTTGAGAAAGTTTTGGGGGAAGAAGAAAAATGTCCCAGGCAGAGAGAAGAGCCTATATGCAAGTCCACAATGCAGAGAGACATGTTGGCTTAAGGAACCAAAGGAAATTTGGTGTGGCTGAGCACAGTGGGCCATGTGGCTGACTCAGGCTAGAGTAAGGTGAGGCTGGAGAAGCCCATAGGCCAAAGCCTTTGGAACCTTGTAGGCTATATAGGAATTAGGGCCTTACGTAGGAACAGTGGGGCTCCATTAAATTACTTTCAAACAGGTACTTGACATGATCAGATTTTTGTTTTAGAAAATTCCCTCTTACCACTGTGTGGAGAATAGATTGGAGATTGTCAAGAATGTGGCAGGAAAAACAGGACATTGTCAGCAATAACAATAGCTAATATTTAGAGAATCTTGCTAATGTGACACTTACTGCACTAGGCACTGTACATGGGTTATCTATTTTAATCCTCACAACAACTCTGTGAAAGTAGGTATTCAGGTAAGAATCTAAGAATAAGAATCTAAGGCTTAGTCTTTGTTTTTCAAACGGTGGGGCATGACCCATTAGTAGGCTGTGAAATCAATTTAGTGGATTGTAACCAGAGTTTTTAAGTAAAATGAACAAGACAATAGGAAATGTTAGAGTATGTAGCACATAAGTATTTTTTCATGAAGTTTTTATGTTAGAGAGGTATAGATAAATATCTATGTATGCGTATTGGTTACAGCGTGAAACATATTTCCTGTTGTGTATCCACAGCACACACTATAGGGTTGTCTTAGATGCAGCTAAGTATTCAGACTCACAAGACTATCAGAGGCCACACTTGGCACCAGTCTACTTGGAATGATATAGGACAGAAACCAGAGCTTGCCAGCAAGACAGCTTCTTCAGTAGGAATCCCTATAGCAGTCCATATAATAGTCTCTACGGCTGTCCAGGGACTGCTCAGGTACAGGGAAGTGAGATCTTTATCAGGTCAGTGGGAGAGCCACCCTAGCACAGAAATCTTATGCCTTCCAGGAGCCTAATATATCTTATAACAATTCTATAGGCATGGCTTTCAAAGTCCCCGCAGTGGACAGGCACAATTAGAAGAGTCACCCCATTTCAGGAAGCCCAAAGCAGGGTGTCTCATCGTCTTTTTTTTTTTTTTTAAACAACTTAAAAATGTTTATTTTTAATAACGTATTTCCATCTCTGCTTTTTGCAAGTAATGGAAATGTTAGATTTGATTTAGCAGCAAGAGGTCATTTGTACCATAAGCAGTGTTGCCTGCTAACATAGTTGACATTCTTCCCTTATCAGGTTTCCAGGGGTATACAGCTAGAGAGTTAACTGAAGGTGAAATTCTTATGCATAAGGAGAAAGGATTTTGCCCACAGGTCACAGTTTAGAAAGTTTGAAAAGTACTCTTAGAGAGATTAGGTGTGTTATCTTAGGTTACACAGCTAGCTAGTAAGTGGTAGAACCAGAATTTAAACCCAGGCAAGGCTGATCCCATGTTTTTAATCACAGTTTTCTGCCACTGTTTCAGTAAAGCAAACACAGCTAGAGTAGCGGTAGTAAGGATAGAAAGTAGACATATCTGAGAAGGATTTAGGAAGTAGAGGTAGAGTAGGAAGCATTAGGAATGATTCTGACTTTTTTTAGTAAGAAAGGGGCATTTACTGATGTAATGATTATAGGAAGAAGAAAAGATTGGAAGAAGAAGTTGATGAGTTTTGGACATGCTGATTTTGAACTTCTTGTGAAATTTCCAAGTAGAGATGTATAACAGGGAGTTGAACAAATGACTCTGAAGTTAAGGAACTGTGTGGTCCTGAGATACAAGTGTGGAAGTCTTTAGTATATAGATAGTAGTTGAAGCTGTAGGATGCAGTGAGAGTTCCCGGGAGGAGTGAGGACGTTGGGAAGAAAAGGGGTACCAGGACAAAACCCTGAGAAATATTTATATTTTGGATTGGGCAGAGGTAGAGGAAGCCACAAAGGAGACTTAGAGAAGGAGCACCCAAGAACAGGGAGTTAGAGGGCCAGAGATGGGAGTGAACTGAGCTGTGGATATGAAGAAATTTAGAACGTGAATTAAGGGCAGTGGCAGCATTATTACCATACTGGGCACAAGTTCTGGGTGGGACCAGTCTCTGGATTAGGCATTTGACCTCAGCCCGAAGAGGCGGCATGGTATAGGAGAGGGAGCTACGGTTTGGAATCAGAAAAACTACATTCTGGGGTAACATTTGCATCCTCTTAAGAGCTGATGCATCTTTGTAATATTATATATGCTGAGATCTATAGAATTGATAATACTAAAATGGATATTAATATTTGTACTGAATACCATTTCACTCACATATATAGTGTAGAGGATCTGGCAATGTCTAAGATTTATAGGACTTGAGAAGTTTTAAGTAATGCAATAATTGTTTTCTTTCTCCATAGGTTCGACCTAAGCCTGTGGCCCAGAATAACATTCCTATTGCCCCAGCACCTCCTCCCATGCTTGCAGCTCCTCAACTTATCCAGAGGCCTGTCATGCTGACCAAGTTCACTCCCACGACCCTCCCTACCTCCCAGAATTCCATCCACCCCGTCCGTGTCGTCAATGGGCAGACTGCAACCATAGCCAAAACGTTCCCCATGGCCCAGCTCACCAGCATTGTGATAGCTACTCCAGGCACCAGACTCGCTGGACCTCAAACTGTACAGCTTAGCAAGCCAAGCCTTGAAAAACAGGTACAGGCAGAGTACGCACCTGCTTTGGGCAGTAGCTTTGCCATGGAGGCTGGTCAGTCTGTAAGGGGTCTTTATCCTCTCAATGGCTCCTTATGCTAGCACCATTGTCTGTTACTTATCATGTGATAATTTATCCACAATGCAAAACGGCTGTTCTTACTGAAGAAAGTTGGGTTGCTTTACCCACCGTCCCGTTATACATGAATTTTGATTCCTGTGTGAATGAGCTCCCCCTGCTGCTCCTGAAGCAGAAATTCACAGATGGGTTCTGCTGCCCTCCGTCAGGAAGCACAGATAAGGTAGTAAACAGAAAATGCTATATTCATTTCGGCCCAGTAAGAATCCAGATGAGGATATCACTATGAAAGTTAGGAAGAATAAACAAAGCAAGGAAAAGGATTTCATTTCAAAGATTTTCCCTGGTTATTACAGACCATGAGGAGCCAATGAAAAAATAAAGATTTCTAAAATTCATTCTTTTAACTCTAGAGGATACAGACATTTTAGCTCAGATATTGAAGGCTTTCATTTATATTTCTAAAATCAGATTTTCTCCTAAAAACACAAGTCTGTAGAAATACAGGTAACCTCCAAAGATACATAAGGGTTCTATGACAGAAAGATTTCTAAAACCAAGAAAAATGGATTTATAGGCAGTCACCATATTCTATTTAAAGAAAGACCAATGACAAGAAAGAAGAATTGTGGAAAGAAAAGCTCTTTCAAGAAAGTTGATTTAAAAAGTCATTGCCCTATTTCTTATTGCTCAGGGCTTGAGTTCTCATTCATCTGAAAATAGTCTCTGGTGATCCTGAATCTTCTGCTTCTGGATGGCTGACCATGATTCAGAGAGGCTGGGCAGATGGTGGGGAATGAGAAGGCTTCCTGCTGCCTTGGCCACCTTGAACAGAGGAGCCTTATGCATGGAATACCAGCTTTCTGCCCAGGCAGCTCTTAAATGCAGCCGATCTGGCACTAAGAACCTGGGTACCAAAATCTCGTATCAAGAAATACCAGCAAGAACACATCTCTATTCCTGGGGAGGCTACTCAGACCCCAAAAAATGCTTTGAGGAAAATTTAGAGATAAATTACTTACATGTATTTTAGATCAGGAGTTTTCAAATTTATTATCAGCAGAACTTCAATATTAAAATAATGAAAGTAAGATGCCCAAGCTTAGGAGTTTGGGTGGGGGTGTGTTTGTAGACCAGCTGCCATCATGTCCCGTGCTGGCTCTCAAAGGACGACCTCTGCGGAGCATTCGAGTTGTAAAGAATGTGGTTTCGAAACATTATTTTATTTATTTATTTATTTAAATTTATTCAGTTAGTTAGTTAGTTTTGGCTGCGTCGGGTCTTCGTTGCAGCTCGTGGGCTTTCTCTAGTTGTGGTGAGCAGAAGCTACTCTTCGCTGTGGTGTGCAGGCTTCTTGTTGTGGTGGCTTCTATTGTTGTGGAGCATGGGCTCTAGGTGCGCAAGCTTCGGTAGTTGTGGCACGCGGGCTCAGTAGCTATGGCTTGCGGGCTCTAGAGCGCAGGCTCAGTAGTTGTGGTGCACGGGCTTAGTTGCTCCGCGGCATGTGGGATCTTCGCGGACCAGGGCTCGAACCCGTGTCCCATGCATTGGCAGGCAGATTCTTCTTCTTTTTTTTAATTAATTAATTTATTTATTTATTTTTGGTGGTGTTGGGTCTTTGTTTCTGTGCGAGGGCTTTCTCTAGTTGCGGCAAGCGGGGGCCACTCTTCATCGCGGTGTGTGGGCCTCTCACTGTCTCAGGCTCTCTTGTTTCGGAGCACAAGCTCCAGACGCGCAGGCTCAGTAGTTGTGGCTCACGGGCCTAGTTGCTCTGCGGCATGTGGGATCTTCCCAGACCAGGGCTCGAACCTGTGTCCCCTGCATTGGCAGGTGGATTCTCAACCACTGCGCCATCAGGGAAGCCCAGCAGGCAGATTCTTAACCGCTGCGCCACCAGGGAAGTCCCTCGAAACGTTATTTTAAATTATTAAATGTTATTTCTCTTTGACCTCTTTTTTGATAAAGATATTTTTAGGAGACAAGAATCTTCAGTTTCATTTCATTTTTACATTTCTTATTTTTTCTGATTACAAAGATGATACCTGTTCACCGTAAAGGAAAGCTCAAACGTTACAGAAATATATATTGTAGAAATGTATCCCCTCATAATCATTGAAGAGAGTAAATTTCTCCCATAATTTTCCCCTCCAAAGTTTGCTATTAGCAGTTTAGATTATATTCCTCCACATATTTTCTTTTTAAAGGAAAAGACAAAATCAAACTGTATATTACTTTGTAACTTGCTTTTTTTTTCTTATTAAATCTTGAATATCTTTTCATATCCCAGGCTTACATATTGATAGAGCTTTTCATTTCAATTATAAAAATATCATAAAAAGGTACCCATGAATTCTTAAAAATCAAAAAAAATTATTTTCTAGCAGTGAATTCCATGGTCTTCTTGTTGATCTAATAGAGGAATGTAGTCATTGCTGTTTTAGTTTAGCAGGCCACCTGACGCAGCAGTCTTACAGGTTGTCAAGCTCAGTCAGCAAGGATTCTCTTTAGACTCCATTCTCAGAATTCTCTTTCTTCAGATCGTTCTACTATCCTCTTTTTTTTTCTCCATGTTTCATTTCCAGTATCTTATTTATAGCTGTTAAGAGATCCCATAGATGAGCATTATGTAGCCATGGAAGTACCACTTACAGCCTACTCACAGAGTTATCAAAACCTGTGTCCAACATTCTCTCTGTGGCCAGGCTAGATGGGTTCCTTTCTGCTTGCTACTCTTTTGTTTAGGGTGATAACAGTCACTTAATAAAAAATGTTGATTCTGTGCCAGCTGCCATGCGGCATGTGCTAACACAAGGGTTGGGAGGTCAAAGCCTGTACTCTCACAGAGCTTGGTCTGGGGCAGGCACTGTGGCTCTGCCTCCAGGGGAGGAAGCATGGCAGGTCGTGTAGTTTCACGTAGGCATAGGAAAGGGAGAGGCAGCGTCAGCTGTAACAACAGTGGTCTCACTTCTCCTTCCCCCCATCAGGCATCCCCAACTTCCTTATCCGCCCTAGATAAGAGAACCTGTCTTATCCCTTATCAGAAGCCACATTACCTTGTGGCTGTGAGAAACTCAGTGGTAGAGTTTAAAGAGCTTTGAGGCTAGAAACATACTTAGGCAGAAAGGCAGGTAAAGCCAGACAGACTTATATCATGGCCCCCACACTGCCTCCTGTTATGTCTTTGTCCTCTCCAGCACTCTGTGAAATGGGGCTAAACAACCTGTGGATGGCAGAATGACGTAAAGAGCTTAAAGTCTGTTAGACTGTGTCTGACGCATTTAGTTCTCAGGGATTATGTTCATTTCTTATTCACGTCACCCCACCCCATTCCCTGCAACAAAGACATCTATGTATGTCCCTAAGGCTAGGCTACTGAAAAAAATCCTACGTTGTATGGGAAAATTTGTCAGATTGCCACCCATTCCCCTACTTCCATCTATATTTTGTATAGGAGCCTACACAGTGTCCTCTAAAAAAAAGAGTACTTCCAAGTTGAGAGTATTATCCAATGTATTAGCCTCAAATCCCAGTCTTCTCTTTAACGAAACTTGAGGTGGTAACTTTTTGCCCTCAATCCAAATTTTTTTAACCTTGATTGATGAAACTATTTGTACATTTAAAAAATTTTCAAGCGCCTAACTTTCATTATTCATGCAGCCCAGCCTTAAAAGATGAATTTGTAATTCAGGGGTATAAATGGCTAATTTAGTTCTATCCAGAGTTTTTGGTTTTTATCTTTGTAAAACCAAAAAAGAACAGGATTTGCAAATTCGTACAGGTGCAAAGTAGGAAATATATCAATAAACGAGTAAAACAGACTGGGAGTAAACAAGTAGATTTTTTTTCACTTCCAATGGGAACATGAGTACAAGAGATATCCCACTCTTAATTTCTTTGAAATAGTAAGACAAGTATGACAAAATTGACAATTTGTCCTTGGTGTCAAGAAGATAATAGAAAGTAGAAGAGACTGTGGTAAAGTGCAAAGTAATATACTCCATCTCAAGGAGGCAGCAACTTTTTGACAACAGCCAGTTTTTATCATATGAAAACTTCTTCAAGAAAAGCCAGAAATCCAGATATTTTGAGAGATTTCAAGATATACTTTTGAGATTAAAAACAAATAAAACTAAAATAAAAAATTTTAAAGTATATATATATCAGTAACTGTTTAAACACCACGTAGGCAAAAAATAACACCTGCCAGACAGCTTCACCTCTGGATAGTGGTTTATAATCTCTGATAGAGACCATACTTTTAGCTTAATCTTTTTTGTTTGTTTGTTTCCCAAGCTAATTGTTTTTTTAATTGAGGTGAAATTCTCATCACATCAACTTAACCATGTTAAAGTGAACAACTCAGTGGCATTTAGTACTTCCACAGTGTTGTGCAACTACCACCTCTGTCTAGTTCCAAAACATTTTTATTACCCCAAAATGAAACTCAGTACTCATTAAGTAGTTACTCCTCATTTGCTCCTCCCCTGCCTCTAGCAGTCACCAATCTGCTTTCTGTCTCTATAAATTTACCTCTTCTGGGTATTTCATATAGATGGACTCATACAGTATGTGACCTTTTGTATCTGGTTTCTTTACTTAGCATAATGTTTTAAGATTTATTCATATTGTAACATGTATTAGTACTCCATTCCTTTTTAATAGTCAAATAGTATTCCATTTGTATGTATATACCACAATTTGTTTATCCATTCACCCACTGATAGATTTGGATTATTTTCACCTTTTGCCTATTGGGAATAGTGTTGCTGTGAATATTAATGCACTAGTATTTGTTTGAGCACTTATTTCCCATTCTTTGGGGTATATACCTACAAGTGGAATTGCTGGATCATATGGTAATTCTATGCTTAACTTTTTTGAGGAATTGCCAAACTGTTTTCCACAGCAACTGAATCAGTTTACATTCCCACCAGCAAGGTATGAGTGTTCCATTTTCTTCACCTCCTTACCAACACTTATTAGTTTCCTTTTTAAAAAAATTATAGCCATCCTAGCGGGTGTGAAATGATATCACATTGTGATTTTGATTTGCATTTCCCTAATAATTAACGTTGTTGAGCATCTTTTCACGTGCTCGTTGGCCATATGTAAGGTTTCTTTGGAGAAATCTCTGAGTTCTTTGCCGGTTTTTAAACTGGGTTGTTCATGTTTTTGTTGTTGAGTTGTAAGAGTTCTTTATATAATCTGGATACTGGATCCTTATCAGATATGTAACTTGAAAACATTTTCTCTCAATATATAGGTTGTCTTTTCACTTTCTAATGTCCTTTGATGCACAAAAGTTTTTAAATTTTTTCTTTTGTTGCTTGTGCTTTTGGTGTCATAACTGAGAATCCATTGTCACATCTAAGGTCATGAAGATGTATCCCTAATTTTTCTTCTAAGAGTTGTATGGTTTTAGCTCTTATATTTAGGTCAGTAATCCATTTTGACTTAATTTCTGTATATAGGGTGAAACAAGGGTCCAACTTTATTCTTTTGCAGGTGGATATCCAGTTCTCCCAGCACTATTTGTTGAAGAAACTATTCTGTCCCCATTTGAATGATCATTGCATCATTATTGAAAATCTATTGGCCATGGATGTATGGGTTTATTTCTGGACTCTCAATCCTATTCTGTTGGTCTATATGTCTGTCCTTATGCCAGTACCAACCACACTGTCTTAATTGCTATAGTTTTGTAGTAAGTTTTGACATTGGGAAGTATGAATCCTCCAACTTTTTTCTTTTTCAATATTGTTTTGGCTATTCAGGGACCCTTACAGCTCTACATGAACTTGAGAATTGGCTTTTCCAGTCTTTCTGCAAAAAAAAGGGTGGGGTAGGGGGCTGTTGGAATTTTGATAGGAATTGTTTTGAATCTGTAGATTGCTTTGCATAGTATTGCCATCTGGGCAATATTCTGTCTTCCAGTCCTTGAACATGATGTCTTTCCATTTACTTAGGTTTTCTTTATTTCTTCAGCAGTGTTTTATACTTTTCAGTGTACAGATCTTTCACCTCCTTGGTTAAATTTACTCCTAGGTTTTCTTTTTGTTTTGTTTTGTTTTGTTTGGTTTTTGTTTTGTTTGGTTTTTGTTTTTGTAATTTATTTTTTATTTGTGTATTTTTGGCTGTGTTGGGTCTTTGTTGCTGCATGCAGGCTTTCTCTAGTTGTGGCGAGCGGGGGCTACTCTTCGTTGCGGTGCGCCGGCTTCTCATTGCAGTGGCTTCTCTTGTTGCAGAGCATGGGCTTTAGGCACGCGGGCTTCAGTAGTTGTGGCACATGGGCTCAGTAGTTGTGGCTCACAGGCTCTAGATCACAGGATCAGTAGTTGTGGCGCACGGGCTTAGTTGCTCTGTGGCATGTGGGATCTTCCTGGACCAGGGCTCGAACCCATGTCTTCTGCATTGGCAGGTGGATTCTTAACCACTGCACCACCAGGGAAGTCCCTATTCCTAGGTATTTTATTCTTTTGGATGATACTGTAAATTGAGTTGTTTTTTTAATTTCCTATTAGGATTGTTCATTGCTATCATGAATTACCATGTATTAGAAATACAGCTGGTTTTTGTGTTGATCTTGTACCTCACAATTTTCCTGAATTCATTTATTAACTATAGTAGTTGTTTTGTGGATTCTTTAGGATTTTATGTATATATAAGATCATGTTCTCTGCAAAAAGAGATAGTTTTATGTGTTCCTTTCCAATTTGGATGCCTTATATTTCTTTTTCTTGCCTAATTGCTCTGGCTAGAATTTCCACTACAGTGTTGAATAGCAGTGATGAAAGTGGGCATACGTCTCTTGTTCCTGATCTCTAGAGGGAAAGCTTTCAGTATTTCACCATTGAGTATGATGCTGGCTGTAGTTTCACATATATGCCCTTTATAAAGTTGAGGAAGTTCCCTTCTGTTCCTAGTTTTCTGAGTGTTCGTATCATGAATGGGTGTTGGATTTTCACAGATGCTTTTTCTGCATTAACTGAGATGATCATATTGTTTTTCTTTGCCTTCATTTATTAACATGGTATATTACATTGCTTTTTTAAAAAATATCTTCCATTCCTAGGATAAGTTCCACATTGTCATTGTGTATCATCCTTTTAGTATGCTGTTGGATTCAGTTTGCTAGTATTTTATTGAGGACTTTTGCATCGGTATTCATGACAGATATTGGTCTGTAATTTTCTATTATTGTGGTGTCTTTGTCTGGCTTTGATATCAGGATAATGCTGGCCTCACAGAATGAGTTAGAAAGTGTTTTCTGCTCTTCTATTTTTTGGAAAAGTTTGAGAAGGATTGGTGTTAATTCTTTAACTGTTTGGTAGAATTCACCAGAGAAGTTGTCTGGTCCTGGACTTTTCTTTTTTGAGAGGATTTTTTTTTTTTTTTTTTGCGGTACGTGGGCCTCTCACTGTTGTGGCCTCTCCCGTTGTGGAGCACAGGCTCCAGATGTGCAGGCTCAGTGGCCATGGCTCACGGGCCTAGCTGCTCTGTGGCATGTGAGATCTTCCCGGACCGGGGCACGAACCCATGTCCCCTGCATTGGCAGGCGGACTCTCAACCACTGCGCCACCAGGGAAGCCCTTGAGAGGATTTTGATTACTGTTTCAGTCTCTTTAGTTGTTATAGGTCTGTTGACATTTTCTATTTCTTCTTGAGTCAGTTTGGTAATTTGTATGTTTATAAGAATTTATCCATTTCATCTATGTTATCTGATTGTTTTTTTAATTGAAGTATAGTTGATTTACAGTATTGTGTTAATTTCTGCTGTACAGCAAAGTGATTCAGTTATACATATATATATACATATATATATATATATACATTATTTTTTTTAATATTCTTTTCCATTATGGTTTATCATAGGATATTGAATATAGTTCTCTGTGCTGTACAGTAGGACCTTGTTTTTATCCATTCTGTATATAAAAGCTTACATCTGCTAACCCCAGCCTCTCACTCCATCCCTTCCCCAATCCCGTCCCCCTTGGCAACCTGTTGGTGTACAGTTGTTCAGTGTATTCTCTTATAATCCTTTTTATTTCTATAAGATTGGTAGTAATGTCCCCACTTTTATTTCTGATTTTCATTATTTGTGTCTTCTCTGTTTTTTCCTTATTCTGTCTAATTAAAGGTTTGTCAATTTTGTTGATCTTTTCGAAGAATCAACTTTTGGTTTCATTAATTCTGTTGTTTTTCTATTCTCCAATTCATTTATCTCTGCTCTGATTTTTATTATTTCCTGCCTTCTGCTAGCTCTGTGTTTAGTTCTTCTTTTCTAGTTCCTTAAGCTGTAAATTTAGGTTATTTAGGTTATAAGCATTTAGATTTGAATGCTTTCTTATTTTTTATGTACAGACTATTACAGCTTTAAATTTCCCTCTGACCAGTGCTTTCACTGCATCTCATCAGTTCTGGTATGTTTATTTTCATTTTCATTCTTCAGGGAGATAGAAAATTTCCCTAGTGATTTCTTCTTTGTTCCACTGGTTGTTTAAAAGTATGTCTTTTAGGGACTTCCCTGGTGGTCCAGTGGCTAAGACTCCACGCTCCCAGTGCAGGGGGCCCAGGTTCGAGCCTTGGTTGGGGAACTAGATCCCACATGCTGCAACTAAAGGTTCACATGCTGCAGCTAAAGGTCCCAAATGCCGCAACTAAAGAAAAAAGGATCCCGCATGCCACAACAAAGATCCTGCATGCCACAACTAAGACCCGGCGCAGCCAAATAAAAGTATGTTGTTTAATTTCTACATACTTAAAATTTTTCTGGTATTCCTTTATATTGACTTCTAGCTTCTCTCTGTTGTCAGCAGAAAAAATACTTCATATGACTTCAGTCTTTTAAAATTTATTAGGATTTGTTTTGTGGCCTAAAATATGGTCTATCCTGAACAATGCTTCATGTGTACTTGAGAAGAACGTGTATTCGGTTATTGTTGAGTAGGCTGTTCTTTATGTCTCTTAGGTCTAGTTGGTTTATAGTGTTGTTTAAGTCCTCTGTTTCCTTATTGATCTTCTTTCTACGTGTCCTTTCCATTATTTAAAGTGAGGTATTAAAGTCTTTAATTATTATTATAGAACTGTGTATTTCTCCCCTCAATTCTGTCAGTATATGCATCATATATTTTGAGACTCTGTTGTTTGGTGCATATATATTTGAAATTGTCATATCTTTTTGATAAATTGACTCTTTTAACAATATATAATGACCTTTTTTGTCTCCTGTAATGGTTTTTGACTTACAGTGAATTTTGTCTGATATTAGCATAGCCATCTCTGTACTCTTTTGGTTACTATTTGTGTGCAGTATCTTTTTCCATCCTTTGATGGATACCTTTTTGTGTCTTTGGCTCTGAAATGTATCTCTTGTAGATAGCATATTGTTGGATCTTGTGTTTTTTTGTTTTTTGTTTTTAACATTTATTTATTTTTCACTGTGTTGGATCTTTGTTGCTCTGTGTGGGCTTTTCTCTTGTTGTGATGAGGGGGTGCTACTCTTCATTGCAGTGCGCAGGCTTCTCATTGCGGTGGCTTCTCTTGTTGCGGAGCATGGGCTCTAGGAGGGCAGGCTTCAGTAGTTGTGGCTCGCAGGCTCTAGAGCGCAGGCTCAGTAGTTGTGGTGCACAGGCTTAGTTGCTTCGCAGCACGTGGGATCTTCCCAGGCCAAGGCTCGAACCCGTGTCCCCTACATTGGCAGGCAGATTCTTAACCAATGCGCCACCAGGGAAGTCCCGGATCTTGTTTCCTTAATCCATTCTGCCACTCTCTGTTGTTTAATTGGTGAGTTTAATCCAGTTACATTTAAAGTGATTACTGATAGGCAAGGATTTATGCCATTTTGCTCTTTGTTTTCTACATGTCTTATGTCTTTTTTGGACCCCAGTTCCTCCAATACTGCCATCTTTTGTGTGGTGTTTTTTTTTTTTTTTACACCAGTGTATGTACTTTTTTGATGCTCTCCTCATTTCCTTTTCTGTATATTTTAGTTATTTTCTTAATGGTTACCATGGGGACTATAGATAACATTCATAAATTTTTAACAGTGTAATTTAATTTGATCCCAGCTTAGCTTCAGCAGTATACAAAATCTCTGCTCCTATACAGCTCTGGCCTGCCCCCTTTTATGTTGTTACGGTCTCACATTGCATCTTTATATATTGTGTGGCCACTAATACATATTTATAATTTTTTCATTCATTTCTCTTTTAAATCATATAGGAAGCAAAAAGAAAAGTTACAAATCAAAGATACAGTAATACTGGATTTTATATTAGCCTATGTAGTTACCTTTATTGGAGTTTTTTTTTTCTTGTTTGGCTTCAAGTTACTGTCTAGGGTCTTTTTATTTAACCTGAAGAACTCTAAAGGGAGTTCTTTTAGGACAGGTCTACTTGCAGTGGACTCCCTTTGCTTTTTGCAGGAAATGGAGTTCTCGGTTAATAGTCCTTTTTCTGTCAAAACTTTAATTGTGTATTTATTTATTTTGGCTGTGCTGCACAGCATGCAGGATCTTAGTTCCCTGACCAGGGATGGAACCTGTGCCCCCTGCGGTGGAAGTGTGGAGTCTTAACCACTGGACCGGCGGGGAAGCCCCCTCAGCACTTCAAATGTGCCATCCCACTGCCTTCTGGTCTCTGGTTCTGATGAGAAATTGACTGTTAATCTTACTGAGGACCCTTACGTGTGATGCATCATTTTGCTTTTGCTGCTTTCAAGATTCTCTCTTTGGCTTTTGACAGTGTGATTATACTGTGTTTCAGTGTGAGTCTCTTTGAGTTTATCCTACTTGGAGGTCACTGAGCTTCTTGGATGTGTACAGGCATACCTTGGAGATACTGTGGATTCAGTTCCACGCCACCACAATAAAGCAGATAAAGGTAGTCACATGAATTTTCTGGTTTCTCAGTGCATATCCAAGTTATGTTTACACTATACTGTAGTCTACTGAGTGTGCAATAGCATTATGTCAAAAAAAATGTATATACCTTAATTTAAAAATACTTTATTGCTAAAAAATGCTCACCATCATCTGAGCCTTTATCACATTATAATCTTGTTGCAGTGAGGTCACTGATCACAGATCACCATAACAAGTATGATAATAATGAAAATGTTTGACATACTGTGAGAATTACCAAAACTTGACACAGAGACAGGGTTGCCACGTACTTTCAGTTTGTAAAAAATGCAGTATCTGCAAAGTACAATAACGTGAAGTGCGATAAATAAATAAAATGAGGTATGCCTGTAGGTTCATGTATTTCATCAAATTTGGGAAGTTTACAGCTGTTATTTCTTCAAATATTTCTGCTTCTTTCTGTCTGTCCTTTCCCCCTGGGAGTCTATAATGCTTGACAATGTCTCACAGGTTTCTTAGGCTCTGTACTTTTTCTACATTCTTTTTTCTGTCTGCTCCTTAGACTGGAAATTTCAGTTATCCTATCTTCAGGTTCACTGATTCTTTTGCCTGAACCCCTTAATGAATTTATCATTTCAGCTATTATATTTTTCAGCTCCAGATTTCTATTTGGTTCTTTTAAATAATTTCTATGTCTTTATTAACATTTTCTTTTTGGTGAGACATTGTTCTTCTGGATTTTTTTTTTTTTTCCGGTACGCGGGCCTCTCACTGTTGTAGCCTCTCCCGTTGCGGAGCACAGGCTCCAGACACGCAGGCTCAGCGGCCATGGCTCACGGGCCCAGCCGCTCCGCGGCACGTGGGATCTTCCCAGACCAGGGCACGAACCCGTGTCCCCTGCATCGGCAGGTGGACTCTCAACCACTGCGCCACCAGGGAAGCCCTCTTCTGGAATTTTTTTAGTTCTTTGTTCCTGGTTTCTTTTAGCTCTTTGAGCATATTTAAGGCAGTTGACTGCTATCCCAGTTCTCCTCCTACCCCAGGGTTTACTGCTGTTAATTGTTGAGAGCTGCAGTTGTTTGTTTAGTGCCTTTTCCAAACTATTTTTGCGAATACTATTTCTTGTCATGTGTGGTTATTGAAATTTCTGTTCTATTAGATTTACTTAAATAACTGGAGCCAAAAAGAAGAAAAAGGTAATAATAAGTAAACTAAAACAAAAACAGAAAACCCTTTCTTGGTCTTTGCAGATTGGCTCTGAGCAGGGGGCATTCCTTCAATGCTAAGCCAGGCCACCTGTAACTGTGTCTTAGACTTCACCTCTTTCTTGGACAGAGCTCAAAGATCAGCCAGAGGTACAAGCTTAGGGTTCTCTCAGCTCTTTTCTGAGTATGCATCTAGCCCTGGGAATGCTCAGTGCACTTGGGGTTCCCCAGTACATGTGATAGCCCTTCAAAGCCCTTACTCCTCCAAGGATCTTCCTCCTCAGCCTCCTTCTTCCTAGACCTTTGGGTCTGTCTGCTGCATACTCCACCTCCCATCCTTTGCACCAGGTAACTACAGGTAACATATGTCTTTAGATGCTTTCATCAGATGGCACCTGGAAAGCCGCTCGAGCCTTGGGTGGGCAAACAAGGGTCAGCCTGCACCAGTCCTTAGGGGATTACCGGACAGGTCAGAATACACAGCCACAAGTTGAAAACGAGGTTCAGCAAACCACACCAGGAACACAGATTACCATCTCCACAGTCTCTGTTGAACTGAGGGATGGATTTGTTGGTAGGTAAGGAAAACTGCTTTCTTAATAAAATTTAGCAGCCTCTTTCTTCAGTAAGTGGCCCCCCCTGGTTATTCTTAGTTTTTTATTAAATTCCAGAGTTTTAAAAAGTTGATTCTGTCAGTTTCTGCCAGCTTAATGCTTGCTTTAGTGAAAGGACTGATTCTAAAACTCCCTGTTTTCTGTGATGTCAAACCCTAATGTTTTTTGTTTGTTTTAAGCAGCTTAAAACAACAAAAATTTATTATCTCACACAGTTTTTGAGATCAGGAATCAGGTTGCATCTTAGCTCAGTGGTCCTGGCTCAAGGTCCCTCACAAATTTGCATTCAAACTAGTTGGTCAGGACTGCAGTCATTTCAAGGCTCAACTGGGGCTGGATAATTCACTTCCAAACTCAGTCACATGGTTGTCAGCAGTCCTCACTTCTCCCTGGCTGTTGGCAGGAGGTTCAGTTCCTCACCTCATAGGCCCCTCCATAGTGCTGTTCACAGCATGGCAGCTGGCTTCCCCTGGAGCGGAAAGTCCATGAGAGAAAGACACCTCCCCATTGTTTCGATTGCTTTATCTCTTTTGGCTGTGTTGGGTCTTTGTTGCTGCATGCAGGCTTTCTCTAGTTTTGGCGAGCGTGGGCTACTCTTTGTTGCAGTGCACGGGCTTCTCATTGCGGTGGCTTCTCTTGTTGTGGAGCACGGGCTCTAGGAACTCGGGCTTCAGAAGTTGTGGCACGCGGACTCTGTAGTTGTGGCTCGCGGGCTCTAGGGCGCAGGTTCAGTAGTTGTGGCGCACAAGCTTAGTTGCTCTGCGGCACGTGGGATCTTCCTGGACCAGGGCTTGAACCTGTGACCCCTGCATTGGCAGGCGGATTCTTAACCAATGCGCCACCAGCAATTGCTTTATCTTTATTTTCTTGGGTGCTTTTGGTATTCTTTATCCAACCTTGAGATAATTGTACTCTTCTGCGTGAGAGAAAATTTGAACCCTGGATAATTCTTTAGTGAAGAGGAATTGGTTTGATCTTCCCTGGAGGCATCACCACTGCCTGCTTACTCAGCCCTAGAGATGGAAGCAAGAGACCCCCAGGGACATCACACAGCCTTGGAATGGAGCAGCAAACCCTTATAGTTGACCTTCTCTTCTCCCTCCCCTGTCAGACTCCTGTTCTTCCAATTCACGGAGCTATGAAATAAGCTTCCTGGATACCCAGGACCTTAAAAATGTCACTATAAACTACTTTCCCATTGTGTTCCTTTGTAGGTGTGTTTGGTGGTTTGTTTTATGGGGGAAATGTGTCCTTTTTGGTTAATAAAAAAAGCGTGTGTGAGAGAGAGAGGAAAGCAAGTGATTCTTCTGGTAGGTCATACTCCCCACTCAGAAGATCAACGTCTCTTTACAGCATACCTGCTCTACGGTGAGGCCCTGTGCTGGGCACAAAGGGGTGCAAAAGTGTGTAGAACAATCCTGCTCTCAGGTAGCTTATATAGTCTGGAGGTGGAAATAAGATAGGACCCTGATGAGAAAAAAAAAAATACAAGGTAGCATTTATGCCCCAGGACAGTGGTTGCCACAGTATTGATAAGACAGATACTTAACACTTTCCTAAAGTAATAATATGAGAAGCAGAAGGAAAATATGGACATGGCCAAGAAATAAAGTGAAAAAAATAAAGTGATTATGTTAGTTTTTCAGATCTAGTGAAATATTTCACAACATAATGATTTCTGAGAATTTTGATATCCTGTTTGTAGAACCAGTCTTTCATTTGGCTCCTACTCATCAATAATCAGACAGTTTCACTCTCATTTATTTAATTACTTGTTGCCATACAAAAAGACCATTTGCATCTGCATTGTGTTTTTTTTTTAAATAGATCTTTATTGGAGTATAATTGCTTCACAATACCGTGTTAGTTTCTGTTATACAACAAAGTGAGTCAGCCATATGCATACACATGTCCCCATATCCCCTCCCTCTTGAGCCTCCCTCCCATCCTCCCTATCCCACCCCCGCTAGGTCATCGCAAAGCACCGGGCTGATCTCCGTGTGCTATGCGGCTGCTTCCCACCAGCCAACTGTTTTACATTCGGTAGTGTATACATGTCGATGCTACTCTCACTTCACCCCAGCTTTGCTGTCCCACCCCATGTCATCAGGTCCATTCTCTATGTCTGCCTCTTTATTTCTGCCTTGCAACTAGGTTCATCAGTACCTTTTTTTTTTTAGATTCCATATATATGTGTTAAATATAGTATTTGTTTTTCTCTTTCTGACTTAACTTCACTCTGTATTACAGACTCTAGGTCCATCCACCTTACTATAGATAAGTCAATTTTGTTTCTTTTTATGGCTGAGTAATACTCCATTGTATATATGTGCCACATCTTCTTTATCTGTTCATCTGTTGATGGACATTTAGGTTGCTTCCGTGTCCTGGCTATTGTAAATAGTGCTGCAGTGAACATTGTGGTGAATGTTTCTTTTTGAATTATGGTTACCCAGTAGTGGGATTGCTGGGTCATATGGTAGTTCTATTTTTAGTTTTTAAGGAACCTCCATACTGTTTTCTATAGTGGTTGTATCAATTTTCATTCCTACCAACAGTGTAGGAGGATTCCCTTTTCACCACACCCTTTCCAGCATTTATTGTTTCTAGCTTTTTTGATAATGGCCATTCTGACAGCGTGAGATGATACCTCATTGTAGTTTTGATTTGCATTCCTCTAATAATTAGTGATGTTGAGCATCTTTTCATGTGCCTCTTTGCCATCTGTACGTCTTCCTTGGTGAAATGTCTATTTAGGTCTTCTGCCCGTTTTTTAACTGGACTGTTTGTTTTTTTGACATTGAGCTCCATGAGCTGTTTGTATATTTTGGAGATTAATCCTTTGTCTGTTATTCCATTTGAAAATATTTTCTCCCATTTTGAGGGTTGTGTTTTTGTCTTGTTTATGGTTTCCTTTGCTGTGCAAAAGCTTTTAAGTCCCATTTGTTTATTTTTGTTTTTATTTCTGTTACTCTAGGAGGTGGGTCAAAAAAGATCTCGCTGTGGTTTATGTCAAAGAGTGTTCTTCCTATGTTTTCCTCTAAAAGTTTTATAGTGTCTGGTCTTACATTTAAGTCTTTAATCCATTTGGAGTTTATTTTTGTGTATGGTGTTAGGTAGTGTTCTAATTTCATTCTTTTATGTGTAGTTGTCCAGTTTTCCCAACACCACTTATTGAAGAGGCTGTCTTTTCTCCATTGTATATTCTTGCCTCCTTTATCAAAGATAAGGTGACCATGTGTGCATGGGTTTATCTGTGGGCTTTCTATCCTGTACCATTGATCTATATTTCTGTTTTTGTGCCAGTACCATACTGTCTTGATTACTGTAGCTTTGTGGTATAGTTTGAAGTCGGGGCACCTGATTCCTTCAGCTCCATTTTTCTGTCTCAAGATTGCTTTGGCTATTCGGGGTCTTTTGTGTTTCCATATGAATTGTAAGATTTTTTGTTTTAATTCTGTGAAGAATGCCTTTGGTAGTTTGATAGGGATTGCATCGAATCTGTAGATTGCTTTGGGTAGTAGAGACATTTTCACAATATTGATTCTTCCAATCCAAGAACATGGTATATTTCTCCACCTATTTGTGTCATCTTTGATTTCTTTCATCAGTGTTTTATAGTTTTGCGAATACAAGTCTTTCACCTCCTTAGGCAGGTTTATTCCTAGGTATTTTATTCTTTTTGTTGCAGTGGTAAATGGGAGTGTTTCCTTAATTTCTCTTTCAGATTTTTCATTGTTGGTGTATAGGAATGCCAGAGATTTCTGTGCATTAATTTTGTATCCTGCAACCTTACCAAATTCATTGATTAGTTCTTGGCATCTTTAGGATTCTCTATGTATAGTATCATGTCATCTGCAAACAGTGGCAATTTTACTTCTTCTTTTCCAATTTGTATTCCTTTTATTTCTTTTTCTTCTCTGATTGCTGTGGCTAGGACTTACAAAACTATGTTGAATAAGAGTGATGAGAGTGATCAGACATCCTTGCCTTGTTCCTGACCTTAGTGGAAATGCATTCACTTTTTCACCATTGAGTCTGATGCTTGCTGTGGGTTTGTTGTCTATGGCCTTTATTATGTTGAGGTAGCTTCCCTCTATGCCCATTTTCTGGAGAGTTTTTTTTTTATCATAAATGGGTGTTGAATTTTGTCAGAAGCTTTTTTCTGCATCTGTTGAGATGATCATATGGTTTTTATTCCTTAATTTGTTAATGTGGTGTATCACATTGATTGATTTGCGTATATTGAAGAATCCTTGCATCCCTGGGATAAATTCCACTTGATCATGGTGTATGATCCTTCTAGTGTGCTGTTGGATTCTGTTTGCTAATATTGTGTTCAGGATTTTTGCATCTATGTTCATCAGTGATATTGGTCTGTAATTTTCTTTTTTTGTGATATCTTTTTCTGGTTTTGGTATCAGGGTGATGGTGACTTCGTAGAATGAATTCGGGAGTGTTTCTCCCTCTGCAGTTTTTTGGAAGAGTTTGAGAAGGATGGGTGTTAGCTCTTCTCTTAATGTTTCATAGAAATCACCTGTGAAGCCATCTGGTCCTGGATTTTGTTTGTTGGAAGATTTTTAATTATGGTTTCAATTTCATTACTTGTGATTGATTTGTTTATATTTTCTAATTCTTCCTGGTTCAGTCTTGGAAAATTGTACCTTTCCAGGACTTTGTCCGTTTCTTCATGGTTGTCCATTTTATTGGCATATAGTTGTTTGTAGTAGTCTCTTATAATCCTTTTCTGCATGGTTTTTAATTTTGAAAATGTAAATTAGGTTTATGTTTATAGTTTTATATCCACTGTTCTAATATCATTTCAGTATTTACAGAGGGTTTCATGAAATGAATTAGCCATTGGGTCAAGATAAGAATAGTAATGCAAACCCAGTCTGCTAGTTTGCTAGCTGCCATTTGTGTCTGAAGATGGTAATGCTACTGGTGTTTCTTTTGTTTGAATGGACGCATCTGGAAGATGAGCTTGGCCGTAATCAGGATGGCAGCCTTTTACAAGATGGCCTTTCCTTGGCAACTGCATCTCTCCTCTAACGGATGATATAGGCAGGTTTTAAATATCCCAAGTAAGGATAGTTCTGCAACCTCTCTTAGATGGTGATTAGAATTGTTCTGAAATAGAAAAGTGTGTATCTAAGATTTTTTTGGACATCATTCAGATCCTAAGCATGCTATGAACTAGAGCTTGACCCATATGTAACAAGAATGGACTTACTTCTGGGAAACTACCCCTGCCTCCTAAAGTACATTGAAATAGACTGTTGTATTTATAGATTCATAGCTATTCTAGTCATGCAATTTAATCATTTCAGCTGGGGCCTTCCATTTTACTTTTTCCCCCTTCTACAATGAAGTCCGTATTATCTCCTTTATTAATGTTTCCAATTTGAGTATGTTCTTTTCTTTCTTGTTGGCAACAGTCAAACTATGTTTTCTTTTATTCTTTTAATAAAAAAGTGAATTCTGAAGTTTCATTTAATTTTCTTCTTCTAGACAATTAAATCCCACACAGAAACAGATGAGAAACAAACGGAGAGCCGCACCATCACTCCACCTACTGCACCCAAACCAAAACGGGAGGAGAACCCTCAGGTAGGCCCAGCCCTCCAAGGCATGGCTCAGTCTATGTGATGCGACTTATTCACGTGCATCATGAGGGACACTTGCTCTCTGAATCACTTGATATCCTTGTCTTGTGCTTTCTCACTGTTCAGTAATGTTATTGCCAAATGCAGTATCCCACTGCATTCCTAATGATCATTATGTTTTGTTTGTCTCAGCCAACATTTAAAAGATGTCCAGTTCACTCAGTTAAGGTCTGTGTTATCGATTACAATTGTTACACGTGCATTTTTGTTATTACTATTGTATTGCATTAGATCCCCAAATCCCAGATGAATCAGTAGCTCATAAGTAGTTCATTGAAGCATAAAAGTAGGGATGAAAATACTAGCATCTGTACTACAACTTAGGATAGAATTATAAACTTAAATAGCAAACAAAACTGTGGTACAAATATAGAATGTGAATTTGTATGTCCTTAGGCAAGAGATGTTTTAGTTTGATACTTTTGTACAAGCAGCTATAAAAGAAAAATGTGGACAGGTAATATGATGATGAATATATGATAGTTGGATTTTATTAGACCAGCAGTCCATTTCCTTCGATCCTCAGTGCATTCTTTTTAATGAAACCATGTCAAATAGTGGCATAAAGCCATCAAAGCTTCATGTCATTTTTTTGAAGCAGTGATTTATTAAGCCAGTTCAGGTTTTTTTTAAAGCAAGTACAAATTATAACACTTTCTGATATGAAATGAATTAATTTTTAATTTGTCTTTAAAGAAGAGACCAAAACTTGAACCTAAAAGAAGTCCTAGTCATGCATATTGCTGAGAAACTTATAAAATAATCTGCAAAATTAATGACAAGTATTGGGCTTGGAGAGGGGAAAACAGCAATTAGCAAAATTTCCTTATCAAAAGAAACTAAAAGAGGACTTCCCTGGTGGCGCAATGGTTAAGAATCCTCCTGCCAACGCAGGGGACACGGGTTCAAGCCCTGGTCCAGGAAGATCCCACATGCCGTGGAGCAACTAAGCCTGTGTGCCACGGCTACTGAGCCTGTGCTCTAGAGCCCGCGAGCCACAACTGCTGAGCCCACGTGCCACAACTACTGAAGCCCGCTCACCTAGAGCCCGTCCTCCTCAACAAGAGAAGCCACCGCACTGAGAAGCCCGTGCACCGCAGTAAAGAGTAGCCCCCGCTCGCCGCAACTAGAGAAAGCCCGCACGCAGCAACAAAGACCCAATGCAGCCAAAAATAAATAAATAAATGTATTTAAAAAACCCAAGAAACTAAAGGATATCTTATGTCAATGGCACAGTGTGGGCAAGCAAGTAGCATCATGTGGAATAACACATATTTCTAATTGGACAGAATCACTGCCATAAAGGGAATAAATTAGTTATTGGCATATGTGTGGTACATAGATAAGGCAAAAGTTCTTGACAGCTTTTTATTCTGTTTATCACTTAAAATCTGTTCTACAGAAGAGATTTTTTTTCCATTTAACAATTCTTTTATGAGCTTGATCTAGACTGGCAAAGATGAGTTGGGTGTGAGTGGCCAAGAAGGATGCTGTTACTTGATTAAAAGAAGGTGCATCTGAATGTCAGTTCACACACTGCTTTATTAACAGAGAACAGTTGGTAGACAGCCTTCTAATCTTAAGTTTTGAAGGAATAGTGAAAATTAGGAATGTAGTTAACTGGCAGCCACAAAATGTATGCAATGGAGAAAATGGGCAGCACGTCCAAGACGCTTTTCGTTACTGAAGTACTCTGGCTGTCGGGAGGATAGGTGCCCACCCTAGTTTCTGAAATAAGAAATAAAATTAAAACATTTCTTCAGGACTCTGTGGATACCAGTAAAGGACATGTCTGTGTTCTCAAGTGGCTTGTTCAAGATTATCTTTATAAAACACTCCGTACCTCGAATAGCTTGAACCTGTCACTTCAGGCCAGAATACCATGATATTTAAAGTTGAGGGTAAAATGTCAGGATTTTCAAAGACCAAATTGTGGTATGAATAATTCTGCAGGCTTATGTCTCCTGACAACTAATGATGTTCCTTATTCATCACTGAGAGAAATGGATGATACGTTATTTGGCATATTTAGCAGCTGCATGCGGTGGTACAGCAGAAAATAAAGGCGTACTTTCCAGACCACATGCAACCAAAGAGCAAAATAGTAATCAATCTGTTGCTCTCTCCATTTTTAAGCGTCTAACGTTCCAGCTTTGGAGTACGGTGTTCTGATCAGTCTGGCTTCTGATGGAGCCCTGAGAGTGGTGGTCAGACAGAAAGCACTCTATAATTTGTAGGTCCACGGTTGATTGAAAAATCATAGTCTTAAGCAGAACCACCTGCTGTCATTCCTCAAACTCACTTAGCTTTGAGTTATTGTCCAATCAGTGGTAGCAAAAATATAAGAACCCCTGGCCTGGTATGACAAATGAAGTACTTAGAATTTGGAGCTGCTTGTATGGGAGGCTGTTTGTAACCCTCTGTGTGTTTCTTCAGTGTGAAGTCCTCTTCCCTCCTTGCGAATTTTTCTGGAAAAAACTTAGGTCATTCAAGATACTGATTTCTGCCATTGAGAGAGTGGAAGATACAGGCCCCAGTCCTTCTCTTTTGATCCCTGTAAGATCAGAAAGCTTCCAGAGCGGCTCCATAGCTGCTAAGAGTGGAGGGTGCCCACTCCTTGTTCACCTGAACCCGGCTTCCTTTCAGCCACCAGCTGGCTTTCCGCAGGAGTCTAACTAGGAATATGCAGCTGACTTTGCGAGAACCCACACTGAAGTATATTCTTCTTTTGTTTCTCTGGCACAGAAACTTGCCTTCATGGTGTCTCTAGGGTTGGTAACACATGACCATCTAGAAGGTAAGAGAAGATATTCATGGCGCTACCTTGCTTCTGGCCCAGGGCTTTGTTCTTGAAAATGTTGTTTGCTTTATTGTTAGAATTGAAAATTGGAACACAAGCACAGTATGATTCAACCAGTATGGACTCTTTTCTTGGAGTAAACTTACCTTCCTTATATCTAATGTTCAGCCCCTCCCCTTCCTGTCATTATTTATCCACACTGCTGTCCTGGGCAAGCTCCCTAGTTGCCTGCATTAAGGTGACTCCGTTCACTTAGAGAAACTTTTGGCAGCATAAAGTAGCAAATGCCCCTCTGGCAAGTCTTTGTCTGTATTTTTCAGTCACTCTGGGTTATTGGAATCTTAAGAATAGTTGCAAAGCTATACCTGTTCTAGTGATTTAATTCAAGAATGGTGAACTATGATTACTCAATCTAGGTCTGTGGATAAAGTTCATCCACACCTATATTACACTGATCTAAAAGTAAATCAGGACACTTTTACAAGTGTTGTCTACTGTTAAGCTCTCAATCACAGAGAGCCACACTGTAGGACAGCATGGCCTTGCTTTACAAGAGGTGAGAGTGGATGGTCCTACATATTTGCTCCCAGCAGCGTGCTTCCCTTTGCTGAGGCTGCAGTGAAACCAAGAGACTTATTCTCATTTCTGATTTGTCCTGGGAAAACCAATAAGTAAACAATGAAGTTAAGTTTGGGGGGTTCTCCATACCTTTCTTCTAATCCAGACCTTTTGCTTTCCCAAGAAATCCAAAGCAAGCGGCAAGAACGAAAAAGAAGAACGACAGCAAATCCAGTGTACAGTGGCGCGGTCTTTGAGCCAGAGGTATTCCTGGCCAGCACTTGGCCATTCCCTCACGTTTCCAGTTTTATTTAGGGCTTGTTCAGCACCTCCCATCTGAAAAGCTGCTTACGAGCAGTACCCTGATTGTACTTGGCCAGCTTTGTAAAATGATGGATTTTTCTCTGGCTGAGAACATTATTTCATCTTTATTATTCGCTGTTTCCCCCTTAGTTTTTTCCTGAAGTTTAAGTAGATACAAACCTACCTTAAAATTTTAACTCATCCTGTCACCTGAACACAACTTTCTTCTAAAGCAGAGACGTACCTCTCTGGAATATTCTTTCAGAGCCAAGTACATATGATAAGTCCAGTTATCACTGAGACCTCTGGGTGACTAGCACTAACTAGTTGGCATGTTGACGGGCATGCTGTGCTTGGTCTTTGGCTTGTGCCGGTATTAGTAGTAACCACGCTATTCAACCAGTCACCTTTCTTTCTTCAATCCCGAAAGCGTAAGAAGAGTGCAGTCACGTACCTGAACAGTACAATGCATCCTGGGACCCGGAAGAGAGGTGAGTACCTTTTGTGCATCTCTCCCTTGCTGTTGCTTTTGCCTTCTGTGTTGTGTTTCTTTCCCCTCCCTCCTCCCGTTGTCCTAGAGCCTAACTCCTGTATCCCTTGAATATAGTTTTGTTGTTGTTCTCTGAGAATGGGGGGAGAAGAGAGTGAGCTCTCTTATTCGAGTTCTGTATACTGAATCAAAAGCTCCCCTTCCCGGGGTTCTGGCAAAGCTGGCTGAGGGGGATGGCTTATTGCAGGATTTCTGCCCCAGGCCCCTCAGGCTGTCGATGAATAGCCCAATGAACAGAACACCCTGTAAAAGGGAGCATTTTAGCATCATCGAGCACAACAGAGCACCGGTGTTGCCAAGGTGTTCTTAGTGGTGTCTAAGTTGTCCTGATGCCAGTGAGGACAGAGCACAACTCTTAAGCTTCTGTGAGCTGCAGACTTTGCAGGAAGGAGAGAGGTAGCCACACTGAGAATTTTGAATCTATGAGAAGAGAGCACCTGCAACTAAAGAAGACAACATCACTGTCGAAACAGGCTTCCCAGAGCAGAAATTCCTCAAGAGCTCCATCCCCCAATTTCAGACCTTCCAGGGCGGGCATTCCACCTCACTGTCAGGTCAGCAGCTGCCTTCACCATGCAGGTCTAAATAGGTCTTAATAGCTCAGAGTTTGAGCTTATAAACAAGGCTCTGAAATGGTTCTTTGATGTCAGTAATACATCCCAAGGTCCTTTTCTCCACGTGATAATGTGTCCTTGAATTACAGTTCCAGGCTAGAAAGGTTGCAGAGTGAGTGGAGTAGCATGCTAATTTTTCTGTATGCACAGCAATCTCAGAGCCGTTGGAAGCTTAGGAGGTCATCCCGACCCTCTGTCTGCCTTAGGGAGGGCTAGCACTGTACCGGTGGTACAGTGGTTACTGTCTCTTCCCCTCAGAGAGATAGCACACCCACGCTAGTGTTTCATCAGCCCCTCCTTCAAGAAGCCAAAACATATTTCGATGGTAATCCCTAAGTCATTGTTTCATATTGATTCCTGGGCCACAGTAACCAGTGTCATGGGTTATTTTTTGTTGTTTTCTTTTGTTTGGGGTTGTTTTAGTGACCTCTGACACAGTTCTCAGAAAGGAGCCCCCCAGCCAGAAGCCACAGTTAATTGGCCTGCTAGTGGGCAGTATCTGCTGAGAGGATAGGGGTTAAATGAGCCAGAAAGACCTTGGCATCTCTTGCCAAGGTCAGAGGATGAAAGCCTGCATTCACAATGCCTAGGACGTGCCTTCTGTGGGTAAACAAAGAGCATTTATCTTCCACTTACCCTTCTAGCAGCACTAAATACCCTAGAAAAGGCAAACCAGTACGATCTGTCTTTGTACTGCACACAGTGCCGGTTTAACACAGATAGGTAATGTTTGTGTAATAGCTGACAGAATCATGACTCTTGTGCATAATTCCAATATAAATTATAACTGTTGGCAAAGTCATGATCCCACATAGCATCCACCAGTGCTCGTAGGCAGTTGTGTACCTCTCCGGCTCTTTTTTTGCCTATGGTGTGCTGGGCGTACACTTTGATCACTTATAGCTTAGAAGCTATGACCTTTGGCCCTTAGAAGACAAGGACCCTGACTTAGATATATCATAAGGCAAGAGTGGTTGACCTGGACCTCCCATACGCATTGGGGCCCATTTGTAGATTCTCTGTAGCCATGAGGTTTGACTCAAAATGCTTCTGCTCAAATCAGCTCTTTCCGGTAGCTGTTGCTGATGACAGGGCTTTTCCTGAGACTTTGGAACACCCCAGTTCTAAGACATGTAGTTCACTGGAATGTTTGTGATGGAAAGCAGGGAGATGATTTTTGATCAACTGGGAAGGGTATCTGAGTCCAGACTTACTTAAATTCACTGTTAAGCCCAGAAGGTCTTTTTAGCTCTTAGGTTCCAGCTACTCCCAGAACATATGTCTTCCTAGCTCTGCCAGAAGGGGTAAGAATAGTTAACTTGAATTTTGCCTCCTCCCTTTGCCTTTCTCTACCCTCACAAGCAATGAAGTAACCAAAATGTGGGCAGGAGAGAAGAGGAAAAGCAGAGATCCTCAGCCAATCTGTTTGTGGGAACTGAGAATCATTAATATTATTATAAGAATAACGATTGCAGAAAAACCTTAGGAAACAATATGCAAAAGATATGGAAAAAGAAAATAAGTTCTTCTCCCTGGCCTTGGCTCCTGTTGGGCTTTGATATCTTGTTCTCCCGTTAGAAATCTCAAATTGTAATAGTTGAGGAATGTCTCCATAATCTGCCCAAGGCGAAGACCTTTAACATAACCCAGTATCTCCTGTCATTCTCTGAGGCTCTCTTATCCTCCCTTCGACACTCATGCATTTGTTTCGAATGACATTTAAATCTTTGCTTCTTTTCCTCTCTTTGGGACTGTTGTATTAACCTTCTCTCTGCTACCTCACTTCCTTTTCCATGCTAGCCAATGAGGAACACTGGCCAAAGGTATGTAAGATCATTTTTCCCCCTTTCTTTCCCTCCCCCTTTTTTCCCTTTTGTTCCCTTTTCTCGGTCTGTAGGTCGTCCTCCAAAATACAATGCAGTGCTGGGGTTTGGAGCCCTAACCCCAACATCCCCCCCATCCAGTCATCCTGACTCCCCTGAAAATGAAAAGACAGAGACCACATTCACTTTCCCTGCACCTGTTCAGCCTGTGTCCCTGCCCAGCCCCACCTCCACAGACGTAAGTAACTTGGGAAAAGCTCACTCTCTTTCTCAGAGCTTAAATCGGGGAAACCGTTATCATATGTTGTCTCCTTACCAGTTGCATCTCCTTGACTAACCCTGGAACAGCAGTAATCCCTACAGGACACTGTGTGCCACGTAAGGCAGCTTTCTGCTGGGGTCCCAGGTCCTGCCATGTCCTTGAGAATCATATTAAATACCACATTAGGAGGCTCAGTCAGGGTTTTCAAAGTCTGGAATTTATCTGAGGTGAAGGAGTTCTCAGGAAGGGGGATGGGGTGGGGAAGTCAGGTCGTATCATTGAGAGGTGTGCAGGTGTCTGTCGTCAGTTTTGGGGGGTGGGGATAATGAACAAAGGTGTACATTCGCCTAGCAGTCCGTGTTTCCTGCTTCAAGTAAAATTCAAGACAGCTTTTCCGAAAAGCAACTTTATTCATCAGAATTGGTCAGAAACAGGCTCCTGAAAAAAGCATCAGATGCTTAGTAGCCCTTCCCCCAGAGGCTGCAGGAGTGCAAACTAGTGCCCTCTTTTTAAATGAGTGCTTACAAAGCGGTGAATTCACTCAACAAATACTGAGCACTGCTCTGCTGAGCATGCACTGTTGTTGAGACTGGGGACAGAACAGGGCACAGAACCAGCTCCTTGCCCTCAGGGAGCTTGTATTGCACGGCCAGAGGCAGGTGATAAGCAAATGAACATTTAAATATCAGGTCATGATAAGTGCTGTGAAAAAAAACTTGACACAGAATCAGGGGCATAAGGAGTTACGGCAGGAGGTTGCTGTTTTATGAAGAGTGGTGAGAGACAGCCTCTCTGGTGGGAATGGAGCATGTTGGAGTATCTGGGGCGGGGAAGAGCATTCCACGCAGAGGGAACAGCAGTGCAGAAGCCCTGCTCGTTGGAGCAAGTGTATATGGCGTAGAGAAGAAGGGCTTAGTGGGCAGGCAGGAGCAGTGGGAGAGGAGACCTCAGAGGGCAGGGCCCGTCTCGCAGGGCCTTGTAGCTTTTACTCTGAGTGAGATGGGAGATGCTCCAGGGTTTTAAGTAGAGGAGTGACGTTACTTTTCACTTTTTATTTTGAAACTTTCCAAACCTACAGAAAAGTTGCAACAACAACACAAGGAAGGAATATGTACCCTCCTCCTAGATTCACCGATTGTTACAATTTCGCCACATATGCTACTTCCCACCACCACACACTTGTTTTGCTGATCTAGTTAAGAAGTTGAAGACATCGTGAATCTTCACCCAAAATACTTCCGTGTATATCTCCTAAAAACAAAGACACTCTCTGACGTAGCCACAATACAGTTATCAGATTGAGGAAATTTAATATGACAAAACATTATTTTTATAGTATACAGCCCATCTTCAGATTTCTCCAATTATCTCAATAAATGCCTTAGTGGCACTTTGTTTTTTCTGCTCCAGGATCCAACTCAAGATCACTCTTGACATTAATTTTTATGGTGTTTTGTCTTTAGTCTCCTTACTCTGGAACAGTTTCTCAGCCTGTCTTTGTCCTTCGTGACACTGACATTTTTTAAAAGATAGGCCAGTTGCTGTATAGAGTGTCCCTCCATTTGGATGATCTGATTGTTTTCTCAAGAATAGATTCAGGGTATGCATTTTTGTAGGAGCACTAAATACCTGATGATGCACTGATTCTCAGTGCATCACAAGAGGCACATGTTGTCCATCTGTCCCATTGTTGGTGATATTAGCTTTCATCTCTTAAGATAGACTCAGTCAAATATCTCTAATCCTAAAGATGCCTGTTTCCTTAGGTGAAGATAGTGTCGAGTCTATAAAAATATCCAGTTCCCCAGCAAACTTAGTGGTTTTAGCAGCCTTTGAAGGTTCTTGCCTGCATTTATTATTATTATTTTTAACATCTTTATCGGCGTATAAGAGCTTTACAATGGTGTGTTAGTTTCTGCTGTTTAACAAAGTGAATCAGCTGTACTTATACATATATCCCCATATCCCCTCCCTCTTGCGTCTCCCTCCCACCCTCCCTATCCCACGCCTCTAGGTGGTCACAAAGCACCGAGCTGATCTCCCTGTGAGATGCAGCTGCTTCCCACTAGCTGTTTATTTTACATTTGGTAGTGTATATATGTCCATGACACTCTCTCACTTCGTCCCAGCTTACCCTTCCCCCACCCCGTGTCCTCAAGTCCACTCTCTACGTCTACATCTTTATTCCTGTCCTGCCCCTAGGTTCTTCAGAACCTTTTTTTTTTTTTTGGATTCCATATGTATGTGTTAGCACACGGTATTTGTTTTTCTCTTTCTGACTTACTTCACTCTGTATGACAGACTTTGTGTCCATCCACCTCACTACAAATAACTCAACTTCGTTTCTTTTTATGGCTGAGTAATACTCCATTGTATATTTGTGCCACATCTTTATCCATTCATCTGTCAATCGATACTTAGGTTGCTTCCATGTCCTTGCTATTGTAAACAGTGCTGCAGTGAACATCGTGGTACATGACTCTTTTTGAATTACGGTTTTCTCAGGGTATATGCCCAGTAGTGGGATTGCGGGGTCGTATGGTAGTTCTCTTTTTAGTTTTTTTTTAAAGAAGACGTTGGGGGGTAGGAGTTTATTAATTAATTAATATTTATTTTTGCTGTGTTGCGTCTTCGTTTCTGTGCGAGGGCTTTCTCTAGTTGTGGCAAGTGGGGGCCACTCTTCATCGTGCGCGGGCCTCTCACTATCGCGGCCTCTCTCGTTGCGGAGCACAGGCTCCAGACTCGCAGGCTCAGTAGTTGTGGCTCACGGGCCTAGTTGCTCCGCAGCATGTGGGATCCTCCCAGACCAGGGCTCGAACCCGTGTCCCCTGCATTAGCAGGCAGATTCTCAACCACTGCACCACCAGGGAAGCCCCTCTTTTTAGTTTTTTAAAGAACCTCCATACTATTCTCCATAGTGGCTGTATCAATTTACATTCCCACCAACAGTGCAAGAGGGTTCCCTTTTCTCCACACCCTGTCCAGCATTTATTGTTTGTAGACTTTTTGATGATGGCCATTCTGACCGGTGTGAGGTGATACCTCGTTGTAGTTTTCATTTGCATTTCTCTAATGATTAGTGATGTTGAGCATCCTTTCATGTGTTTGTTGGCAATCTGTATATCTTCTTTGGTGAAATGTCTATTTAGCTATTCTGCCCATTTTTGGATTGGGTTGTTTGTTTTTTTGATATTGAGCTGCACGAGCTGCTTGTATATTGTGGAGATTAATCCTTTGTCATTTGCTTCATTTGCAAATATTTTCTCCCATTCTGAGGGTTGTCTTTTCATCTTGTTTATGGTTTCCTTTGCTGTGCAAAAGCTTTTAAGTTTCATTAGGTCCCATTTGGTTTTTTTGTTTGTTTGTTTTTATTTCCCTTTCTCTAGGAGGTGGGTCAAAAACGATCTTGTTGCGATTTATGTCATAGGGTGTTCTGCCTATGTTTTCCTCTAAGAGTTTGCTAGTGTCTGGCCTTACATTTAGGTCTTTAATCCATTTTGAGTTTATTTTTGTGTATGGTGTTAGGGAGTGTTCTAATTTCATTCTTTTACATGTAGCTGTCCAGCTTTCCCAGCACCACTTATTGAAGAGGCTGTCTTTTCTCCATTGTATATTCTTGCCTCCTTTATCAAAGAGAAGGTGACCATATGTGCGTGGGTTTATCTCAGGGCTTTCTGTCCTGTTCCACTGATCTGCATTTCTGTTTTGGTGCCAGTACCATACTGTCTTGATTACTGTAGCTTTGTAGTATAGTCTGAAGTCCGGGAGCCTGATTCCTCCAGCTCTGTTTTTCTTTCTCCAGATTGCTTTGGCTATTCGGGGTCTTTTGTGTTTCCATACAAATTGTGAACTTTTTTGTTCTAATTCTGTGAAAAATACCATTGGTAGTTTGATAGAGATTGAATTGAATCTGTAGGTTGCTTTGGGTAGTATAGTCATTTCCACAATGTTGATTCTTCCAGTCCCACAACATGGTATATCTCTCCATCTGTTTGTATTATCTTTAAGTTCTTTCATCAGTGTCTCATAGTTTTCTGCATACAGGTCCTTTGTCTCCTTAGGTAGGTTTATTCTTAGGTATTTTATTCTTTTTGTAGCAGTGGTAAATGGGAGTGTTTCCTTAATTTCTCTTTCAGATTTTTCATCATTAGTGTATAGGAATGCAAGAGATTTCTGTGCATTAATTTTGTATCCTGCTCCTTTACCAGATTCATTGATTAGCTCTAGTAGTTTTCTGGTAGCATCTTTAGGATTCTCTGTGCATAGTATCATGTCATCTGCAAACAGTGACAGTTTTACTTCTTTTTTTCCAATTTGCATTCCTTCTATTTCTTCTTCTTCCCTGATTGCTGTGGCTAAAACTTCCAAAACTATGTTGAATAGTAGTGGTGAGAGTGGGCAAGCTTGTCTTTTTCCTGAGCTTAATGGAAATGGTTTCCGTTTTTCACCACTGAGAATGATGTTGGCTGTGGGTTTGTCATATATGGCCTTTATTATGTTGACGTAAGTTCCCTCTATGCCTACTTTCTGGAGGGTTTTTATCATAAATGGGTGTTGAATTTTGTCTAAAGCCTTTTCTGCATCTATTGAGATGATCATATGGTTTTTACCCTTCAGTTTGTTAATATGGCTTATCACACTGATTGATTTGCGTATATTGAAGAATCCTTGCATCCCTGGGATAAACCCCACTTGATCATGGTGTATGATCCTCTTAATGTGCTGTTGGATTCTGTTTGCTAGTATTTTGTTGAGGATTTTTGCATCTATGTTCATCACTGATACTGGCCTGTAGTTTTCTTTGTTTGTGACATCATTGTCTGGTTTTAGTATCAGGGTGATGGTGGCCTCGTAGAATGAGTTTGGGAGTGTTCCTCCCTCTGCTATATTTTGGAAGAGTTTGCGAAGGATAGGTGTTAGCTCTTCTCTAAGTGTTTGATAGAATTCGCCTGTGAAGCCATCTGGTCCTGGGCTTTTGTCTGTTGGAAGATTTTTAATCCCAGTTTCAATTTCTCTGCTGGTGATTGGTCTGTTTATATTTTCTATTTCTTCCTGGTTCAGTCTCGGAACGTTGTACTTTTCTAAGAATTTGTCCATTTCTTCCAGGTTGTCTATTTTATTGGCATAGAGTTCCTTGTAGTAATCTCTCATGATTCTTTGTATTTCTGCAGTGTCAGTTGTGCCGTCTCCTTTTTCATTTCTAATTCTGTTGATTTGAGTCTTCTCCCTTTTTTTCTTGATGAGTCTGGCTAAAGGTTTATCAATTTTGTTTATCTTCTCAAAGAACCAGCTTTTACTTTTATTGATCTTTTCTCTTGTTTTCTTCATTTCTTTTTCATTTATTTCTGAGCTGATCTTTATGATTTCTTTCCTTCTGCTAACTTTGGGGGTTTTTTGTTCTTCTTTCTCTTAATTGCTTTACTTGTAAAGTTAGGTTGTTTATTTGAGATGTTTCCTGAGGTAGGATTGTATTGCTATAAGCTTCCCTCTGAGAACTGCCTTTGCTGCATCGCATAGGTTTTGGGTCATCGTGTTTTCATTGTCATTTGTTTCTAGGTATTTTTTTATTTCCTCTTTGATTTCTTCAGTGATCTCTTGGTTACTTAGTAGTGTATTGCTTAGCCTCCATGTGTTTGTGTTTTTTACAGCTTTTTCCCTGTAATTGATATCTAGTCTCATAACGTTGTGGTCGGAAAAGATACTTGATACGATTTCAATTTTCTTAAATTTACCAAGGCTTGATTTGTGACCCAAGGTATGATCTATCCTGTGCATTTATTATTTTTAAGGCGTTTGCAAAATTGGCTTGGATTTTAGAGTGATCACTGTGTCTGACAACGGAGAAGAGACTGTGGGGAGGATAGGATGGGAGCAGGGAGACCAGTTAGGAGGCTGTTGCAGTCATCCTGGGAAGAGCTCACGATGGCTTGGCCCGATTGAATGGCGGAAGTAGAGATGGAAAAAACTGATGGGGTCTGCATGTATTTTGAAGAGCCAGCAGGATTAGATAAGGGGATGTGAGAAAAAGAGAATAGCCAAAGGTTTTGGCCTAAACAACTTAAAGGATAAAGCTGCCATTTACTGGAAGATGAGGAGGGAAACCAAGAGTTTCATTTTGTGCACATCCCAGTTCTTTTGTGAATTACAGAGCTTGTCTTTAGGATCGTCTTCAGGTAAAATCCCTTGAACTTGAAGCTTCTTAGTACTTAATAATTAGGTCTACCCCTCTCCAAATAGCAAAAGCATACCGTATGCACATCCTGAGTTACAGTTCCAGAAACAACAAAGGAAGTGTCATCTTCGGAGGACCAGGGTCATAGAAGAGTTCGCGGGCAGGTTTCCTTCCTTGGACAATAGCTAGTGGCTACAGACCCAGTCTTGCTCTCAAGATTCAGCATTGGTTGTTGGCATTAGTGATTGACACAGGTTTTCTACCTGTCCTGTTAATGAGCACCAGGAGTCCCTGTCAGAAACTTTGTTTGCACCAAAGATTATCTCCGTTTTCCTCAGTTGAAGCATTGCCGAGGTATTGCCAGCTCATGGCTTCTTGGTAGGGATCCCTTTGCAAGGTGATGCGCAGTTGCTGGGGGACAGATGATTGTGGGTCTGCAAGTGAGTATCTTTCCTGAAGAATATGTTGTTTTTCTTTTTTGTGACTTTTGGCTGAGGAGGTTTATGATTTTCTTTGAGAGGCTCAACCCAAAGGATCCACTCAGATCAAATCACAAACTAAATGCTCTTGCCAGGTTTCGTCTTAAAATGGAAACTTTGTTCTTTTCAGGAATCAAAAGGTAAAAGGAAGCTTTTCTAAAACCATTAAATATGTTGAGAACTTTCTCGGTTAAACCTAGTGGAATGGATTTTCTTTAAAGATAATTGACTTCTACTTTTACAGTGTCCCAACAGTGGCAGTGATTAAAATCAACACACAGGGCTCTGTGTTTGCTGCTGGGTAGCATAAGCCCCAGCAATGTTAATTCAACAATTACAGTTGAGAGGCAGGCATTTCCTGGGGATCAGTAACCATCTAGAAGGAGTTGGTAATATAAGACCCAGCCGGTCACTAATCTTTAGGATGTATCTTGTTGCCACTATGGTCGTTTTTATGGGAAGGGAAGATACGTTGACACAGTTATAAAATTTGTTTAGCAGACGATGAAGTTGCAATTGATACAGCCACAGGGTGTTTCCAAAACACATACATCCTTAGCTCCTAGCAAAGGATCATGGGTCAGCCATCATTCAACTTACTATTTCATTTCTGGTAGTAATTTGGTCAGTCACCAAAGCCTAACCCTTTGGACCTGGTGCAGCAACTCTGTGGGACTTCCTCTGCTCTCTTTAAGCAAAGAACCAATTCTGCGTGGACGAAATACATATCTTGGCATTTTATATTCATTTCTGTGGGCAGTAGTTCTCAATCTGTGGTCTGGGTATGATACTGAGACTCTTACAGGGGGTCAAAATATAAAATATAATTTTATGTATTTTAAAATACAATATCAATCAAAATATAAAACCAAAAATATTTTCATGATAATACCAAAATATTCTTTGCCATTTTCATTCTCATTTTCTCACAAGTAGGACAGTGGGGTTTTCCAGGTACTACATGATAAGTGGCGACAGCACTCTGAGGGCTAACTGAATGCGCCCTTGTGTGTTCTTGGATTTTAACATTCTTCAATACATGATTTTTGTAACTTCCTGTGATTCTGTTATTTATTTCAAAATAAAAAAGTTTTAAAACTTCTAGTACAATAAGTTAGCAATAGATACAACTCACATAAGCAAAAGCACTTTGAGGTGGTTATAGTAATTTTAAGAGTTACTAAGGGGTCCTGACACTGAAAAGCTTATGAACTGCTGCTACAGGATATGTAAATAGGATAGAAGTTTTCTTTCCTTTAGGAACTTGAAAGAAATTATTTAACCTTTATTTTATGTACTCTCCACCTTCCACTTCCTGATGTTCTCCTTACTCTGGAGCAAAGGAAAGTGAGCAGAGCTCTTTACCCAACAAATAAGATAGGTATTTGGAATAAGATGTCCAGTTTGTCTCATTTACTTCATCAGTGATAATTTTACCTGTGGTTCGTGTAAAAGAGTTTCTGAAGCCATAAAATTATTATAAACTTATTAAAGATGCAGACTTACAACATGGGGTGAAGGTTCAAGAAAGACTAGGTCTCTAGAGGAGAGCCACCCTCAGGCTGATTTTAAGAAGAAAGTCACAGTTAATCTAGGGATGAAACCTTAACATCTTTCGGTGCCTTGAAGTTACACTGTTAGGCTGCATTCTTATGTAGTATTTTTACACATGTACTAAGTATCTTATTTTTTGACTGCCCAGAGGTAACATTGTCTTACTAAAAGAGATTAACATCCATCCACACTTTGAAGTAGCTTACAACTTTTTGCAGCCAGTTTTCTAGGCCACCAGATACCCTAGATATGTAGATACTGCCAGATAGTTCCTTTCCTTTCCTTTGGATAGAAGTAGTAGGTCTGGGAAGATATGTTCCTTTCAGCAATCGTGGTTGAGGGGTTATATCATAGAAAGGAAGGACTGGGCATCGCTTTCTGTATCATTGCTTCTTGTGCAAAATTGCTGTATTAGGCCTTCTGTCAGAATAGCCTAGAATTCTAAAACAACACATTGGAAGTGAAAAGGCCGGGGTCTCCTCCAAGCTGAGGTGCTGCCTTGTTAGTTAACCTCTGGCCTGACCCCTCAGTCTTCCCTTCCCTGATGTCCTTATCAGCAGCGTTAATCCTGTTCAGGGAACAGGCCAGGGATTGACTTACTGAAAAACACCTCTTTAATACCTCATTTTTTTTTAATATGTTCTGTCCAAATTTTAAATAGATCTGCTTTTTTCTGATGGTGCCTTTTGTTGAGAGGGCTCCCACAGACTCACCTGAGTACCAGAACCATCACTGATGGAGGCGGGAGAGACTAGCAGAGTGCACTTAGGCTGCTGCTCTTCTTTATCTATCTGGTGAAGCATTTTACAGGGAGGAATAAAACCTCCTGGAATAGAACGGTCCATTGAACAGCGAATGCCAAATACTGGTTTCAAGAGGACACTGTCAGCTGTTTGGCTTTTTTAATTCTTCATGTTAGAAAACTCATAGGAGTTTACTTTGCTCCTGACTTAATACTTTCCCGTTTGAACTTTGGCTATAGTTTTTCTCCCAGAGCAAGCAAAGAGTTTAGCGAAAACCTCCATTTCTTGTCTGTCTTCTTTCCCATTGATGATGGGAAATGATGATGAATGGATTTCAATGTCTTTAAACTTTATGATTTGTGAGTTGGACTGTACCAAGACTTAAATGCTGAGTTATCACCTGTAAAGCTAATTTTGGCCTAGGTGACCCCACAGTTACAGTTGCTTGTAAACTCTACTTTAAGGTTAAGAATACTAGCCCCACCTGGGGAACCTCAACTCTATAGAGCAGGCTTGCACCATTGGTAATTCCTGCTTTTCTTGAACACTCTTGCAATGAGTTGGAGGGGCACAGCTGATTGTCCTAAAACATTTATATGTATCCAGAATGTGCACGTTAACATTCCAATTTTACCTTTTTGTCCTTTCTCTTACCTTTCCTCTCAATTTCATAGGGTGATATCCATGAGGATTTTTGCAGTGTTTGCAGAAAAAGTGGCCAGTTGCTGATGTGTGACACGTGTTCCCGTGTATATCATCTGGACTGCTTGGACCCTCCCCTGAAAACGATTCCCAAGGGCATGTGGATCTGTCCCAGATGTCAGGACCAGGTACTGTGGGTGGGTCAGAAAGGATGAGGGACAGAGGAGGAGAAGGACCTCCTTTCCCCTCTAAGCTGAGGGAATGGCTGAGTCTCTTTCCTCTCCAGTAGTTCTCCGAGCCACATCTGCCCTGTTCACAGCACAGCACTCACCCCCACAGCATCCCTCCTCTCAGAGGTTCTCTGTTCATGAGGCAGTGACTCATGTACAGGTGGAGAGACCCTAACTGCTTCCCTCTATTTGAAATGACTTATCTTTTCATTACCTTTACCCTTAAAAGTCCATAAGACTGTCTGCCTCATTCTCTAAAAATGGTCCAAACTCAGCATATGGTTGAAACGCTGGGAAGTGCCCAATTGATCATTTAATTCAAATAAGAGCAGTTTTACTTTTAACCTGTGTCATCATCAGGATCAGAGGACTAACTATAAAAGTACTGTCTTAATATTTCATGGATTTGAAAGAAGAGAAAGCCTCTTCCCTCCCTTTTCTGTTTAGTTTCTGATTTTTTATTTAAACTATCCATGTATCTTTATGTCTTTATGTTTTTATTATAAGCTGTCTTGAGACCTTTTTGGAAGTAGGCAAAAGTATAAATATTAAATAGATAATAAGCCCAGTAGCTCAGCAAGCTTTGGGGTCCTGCTCGGTTCTTGGGAATCCTGAGTTGAGGGAATTCTGGTTTTCCCCTTTAAATCTTGGTCCTCACCCTTACTGTCTCCATGATGTAGCAGAGACAGTTCTCTCTGTTCTCTTCCTGATGCTGCTTTGTGACCCTCTGATAATTTTCTATTCGGGGTCTAGATTATACTTCAGTACTTGGAACTGATACTTAATTTCCTTGGTCAGGCTGTCTTTGAGGCACATATAAGCTAAAATTGCGACAGGCAGCCCATGTCGGGTGAAGGACGAAGCTGCCAGTGGCTGCTGCCATTATGCAGACCTGCAGCTTGTGTGCTGATGTTTCTGACGGTTGGGAGTAGTTGGGGGTCGTGTAGCAGGCATGAAAAGACGGGAATGCCTAGCCAACTCCCAGCCTCTTTCTAAGCCAGGGCTCAGGTGGCTTGGCTCTTCCTGCCATTGACCCTCATTCTTTCAGGCTGATAAACTGGGACTTTGTAGTCCAGAAACTATAGACCAGGGTTTTGCAACACTGCCACCGTAAATCCTTCCTGGATTTTGTCTGCCAGTAGCTACAGACACTGTTGCTTGTTACTACACAGTGGATGTGTGTTTATATATCTTTCTCAAGGGTAAAATTCTAAAAATCTTTTCAGATGCTGAAGAAGGAAGAAGCAATTCCATGGCCTGGAACTTTAGCAATTGTTCATTCCTATATTGCCTATAAAGCAGGTAAAGAGTTATCCATACTGCCTTTTGTATAAGCCTCCCTTTGTTTAAAAAAAAAACGAACAAGTACTAGGAGACAGTATTTGTTTTGTTTTCAAAAGGAACTATAAATTTAAAAATGAAAAGCTTTTATTGAACGAAGTAAAAAGTTTGTTGTAGCACTTTCTTGGGGGGGAAAAATGAGAAGTGATATTTATGTAAAGCCAGGCCCAAGCCACCACCGACAGTTTTCTTAGCGTCCCTTTACATATAAAAGGGAGAGTCTAAGTGGGCAGGTTCTGTGCACTGGCTGTGGGGCCTGGGGAGCTTTGAGGAAGATATCTTCTTTGGCAAGCCTTCTGAACATAGTGGCCTTTTCACAGAATTTATTGTCAAAAACAAGATCCTTTTTCTTTTTTCCCAGCAAAAGAAGAAGAAAAACAGAAATTACTTAAATGGAGTTCAGATTTAAAACAAGAACGAGAACAACTAGAGCAGAAGGTGAAACAGCTCAGCAATTCTATAAGTGTAAGTAAACCTCATGCTTTCGGTGATAGGTACAGAGGTACAGAACTTTCTGTGTACATAACAGTGCGTGTGGCTCTCAAGCGCTGATCCATGCCTTCCGCTTATTAACACTGTTAACCTGGGTGGTTGCAGTTTGCTTCCAGTTAGAGTTTGGCCCTCAGGTACAGGTGGCCATTTGGTATACGGTGCCTTAGCCAAGCTCTGGAACATCCTCTTGGCTTTGACCTGAGAGAAGATTTTCAGTCTTCTGGCTGAAGAGATCAAGTAGCAACTACAGCAGCATAGCCAGCACCCCTGCGTGCTCCTGAGTGTGTTTGGGAGGGGTGTGGAGCCACCTGACACAGACCAGGCCCCCGCGTGTAATTCTTCCCAGTCGCCCTAGCTAGTGGGTCCATCTGCATGGCTCTTTCCTCCCGCCCCCTCTTCCATGCCCTGCTGATTGCCTCTCCAGGTTTATCTGACCAGCCTGAGGAAGAGCGCTTTCTAGAGACAAGTACTGGAAGTAAATACCACCCCTGGCTGACCAGGTGGGAAAGGGGTTTGTGTTTGCAGCAGGGATTCAGAGGCTCCTCCTGACAGGAGCAGGCTTTCTTTTCCATTGAGTAGGTCCCCTTCTTGGAGTGAGGTGGCCTCAGCCCTCATGGACGCCAGGTGGTGCCCTGGACTTGGTGGCAGTCACGCTGTCTCTCCTCATCATGCTGCCCGTGGCTGGCAGGTTTCACATCGCTTTTCCTGCCTAGAACAGAAGCCAGCAGGTGTGGGAGGCCAAGTACAAAAGGGCAAAAGACTACAAGTCCCTGACCAAGCAGAAGGCCTTCTGTTGGCTGCAGTCTTTGATTCTCCTAAATATCACTAAGTATCCCACCCCAGGCCCTGCCTCTAAAATCTTGCTGACCCAATGATCCTCAGCAGGCCCTCAGACTGAATCCAGATACCACTGGCTTGTGTCTGCCCTGTAAAAGCTCAGCCCAGCCCTGAGCATATCAGCGCCATTAGCAAGGTAGATGCATACCCAGACCTGCCCAAACCAGCTTCAGCCCAGCTGTGAGAGCTTTTTCTTAATGGCTTTTATTTTGTAGTATTATAGTGGTAGTTCATGTTTGGTGTTAAGTCCTAGTGTCAAGTAGCAGGCTTTTAAACCACTCACTTGCCCTCTGTCTCTTGACTCTTGGGCCTCCTCCTTCCCTTGGGTAGCAGCAGCCACTCCAGTGTGGAGCAGAACAAGGTCTAGGGGCCGCACACTAGTCAACAGGGATTCTTTTATCTTGGAGAGGGCTGCCAGGCCTGTCAGAAAAGCCGGAGGCTCAGTGCCACTGCCCTTCTCATTGGCTGCAGAAATGCATGGAAATGAAGAACACCATCCTGGCCCGGCAGAAGGAGATGCACAGCTCCCTGGAGAAGGTAAAACAGCTGATCCGCCTCATCCACGGCATCGACCTCTCCAAACCCGTAGACTCTGAGGCCACTCTGGGGGCCGTCTCCAACGGCCCGGACTGCACTCCCCCTGCCAACGCCAGCACCTCCACGCCGGCGCCCTCCCCGCCCCCCTCCTCCTCCAACCAGAGCTGCACAGCGAACTGTAACCAGGGGGAAGAGACTAAATAACAGAGCCCTGCTAGGAGAAGCCACGGGATCCCAGTGGCAAGGAGAGCAAAACACTGAAGACTCTAGACAAGCAAAGCCGGATTTCTTCTGGAAAGTACAGAATTCTTTTGGTTCTTTGGTTCCAGAGAGAGAGAAGATGCTTGTGCCGGGTGGCACCAGAGTTTGCCAATTGATCCTTCTTATTCTGTGTGTACATGCAAAGACTGGACCACGCCACATGAAACCGTGCCAGCTGGAGGCTCTGGGCCAGCACCACGCCGAGTGGATAATACACTTGCTCTCCCTGTTACACGCCAGTGTGTGCCTGCGGCAGCCCCCACCACCACCGTGGGCTCGCTTTTGTTTTGTTGGGTGGGGAGCGGGGACGGGCCGTGGGGTGGGGGGGAGCAGGTTCCAGACCCTTATTTGCTGAGTTGTTTGTTTAGGTAGAGAAGACAAGTCCAAAGAGTGCGTGGGCTTTCCTGTTTCTAAACTTTCACTACTATAAAACCAAAAAGAGGAAATCGAGATTTAACCAACCCCAGTGCCCAGAGGAAGGGATGGGGAGGGAATGGGAGGGAGCCGGGGTGGGGAAAAGTATATCAGATAAGCAGTATTTCATATTGTCTGGGGCGGGCACAGTGCACGGAGAGATGGACACCAAGAACAGCCACCGGGGTCTTCTCCGGAGCACTCCGCTCCCCCACCCCTCCCCAAGCTCCTTCCCTGCTTTGGCAAATCGGTACCGTCCGGTTACCTTCCCTCTCCAAGAACAAGCAGACCCAGGCCTCAGGTGGCCCTTGCCCGGGGCAGGGAAGAAGGGTGTGTGTGTCGAGGAAGGAAAAAAGGTGGATCAGTGATTTTACTTGAAAACAAGCTCCATCCCTTTTCTATATTTATAAGAAGAGAAGATCCTGAGCGAAGCAGCACGCGACCCAGGTGTGTGTGAATTGAATGGAGACGTTGCTTTTCTCTTTTTTTTTAAATTTTTGTTTCTGTTCTTTCTTCTTTAAAAAAAAGTTTTATTTTGTTGTTTATTTTACTTTTTTTGGTAACAAAAACTAAAATAAGGAATAGAGAAGCTGTTTTTCAGGCTGACAGTCCAATTAAGGGTAGTCGAGACCTTGCATGGTAGAATAGGAATCATAGTGTCAGTGAGGTCCAGTGAGTCTGTGTGAGTCCTTGTGTCATCGTTCGGGGCACTGTTTTTTTTATGCAAGGGCAAAAATCTTTGTATCTGGGGGAAAACAACAACTTTTTTTTTAATTAAAAAGGAAAATAAAAGAGATTGAGGTCTTCCTAGTGTTACTTAAATTAAGATCAAGGTAAGAAACATTGTAAAAAAAAACTACAAAAGTGCTATTTGTTTCCTAAAAACAGTGATTTCTATTAAAAAGGTGTCAGAACTGGAGAAAATGCTGTGTAGTTATAATTTTTTAGCACAGAACCTGCTGAACATGATGACATTTTGCTGTGTTTGTGTCTCAAGACTGGTGGGCTAGTCTCCATGATTTCTGTCCTCCAGACGGCTGCGGCCCTGACGAGCAGGGGCAGAGCTTTCCCACCCTTCTCTCCTGCTCAGAAAAGACCGTCCTGTCTTCTTGGTGCAGGGATCTGGGTTCCTGTTTCAGAAGCCCACATGGAGTGTGGATGGTGTCAGGGCCCTCCCTGTTGTCTCCTCGGGTTTTGCTAGAGCAGAAGGCTGGTGCCTAAATAAGATCCCTTCCTTTGGTGCTGCTCTTGGTCTTTCAGCCACCAGCATTTTGAGCGCCTGGGGGACAGCTTTGAAGGAAATGGCCACTGAAGCTCATTGGTGCGCACGCACCCCGGCTTTGGTGGAAGGGTGCAGGGGGCAGGCTGCATCAGCCCTTGGTGCTTAGAAAGAACAAGCGAGTGAGATGTCTTGAGGGGACATGGTGTCTCTGAGACAGAGAGCGCAGGGTGGCCTTTGTGTCTTCATGTCTTCGAAGAGAGGTCTGAATCTCCAGCTGCTTTCTCTGCCTGCTGGCTCTAGTCACCGGAGATGGGAGTTTACTCCACTTTGCCCACCCACAAGCTTCCTGGGTGACCTTTGGCTAGAATGCGGTGCTTGCCTTGGCTTGGCCTGTCTTCTTCTTGAGAAAAGCGGGGTTCTGAAAGGCTCAGACCATTTCTATCACTTGCCTTGTGGGAAATAAATTTTGTCAAGTGTGCGCTCCCGCTAGAGACCTTTATTTTAGCCCATTGCGCGCATCTGGCCACAGGAGGGAGGCGGGGGCTCTGCAACCCCAGGCACTCCCAGAGCATCTCTCCCAGGCCCGCCCCCTAAGGGCCAGAGTCTAGGAGGGGCGGAAAAGGGCCCAGTAGTTTCTCCCTCACCTAGTTAGGCCCAGAGAGACAGAGATGGATCCTGAAAGCAATTGCAACAGAGAAATACTCCTTAGGTAAAACGTGTCTCATCTCTACCAACCATTTCCGTTCATCTTCCTGGGATGTTAGAAGAGGGGATTAAGAGGGGCTGCACAGGCCTCAGAGTCAGGACCTGGCTGCAAGGTTGCCTGAGGGGGAAAGAAAGGAGCTCCCTTTCCTCATGCAAAAATCCAGGTGCTATGTCTAGTCAGGGAGCTTTGGGAGATGCCTGGACTAGTTGGAGGAATAGTTGGCAGAGGTTCAGAGCCCAGAGGCGGGCTGTATGCCCTGTCTTGGAGCCCTCCCATTTGACTTGTCTGGGCCCAGAGGCTGGAGGTTGCCACATAATACCTATCCTCTTGAAAGCAGTGGGAAACTGTGATCACTAGAGGCCTTTGCTCAGAAGGGAGCTGCCTGGAGGTTCTTGGGGGCGGGAGGCAGGGCTAGGAATTGACCAGGGTTTTGCCAGCTGCTGTGAGTAGTCACACTCTGACCTTGCCTAGGGTTGGGTGTGGATTCTTCCTCAGGCTCAGACATAAGCTGTTGTGCAAGTCAGCGAGTATGGAGTAAACGAGGCAACGCTGCCCCCGAACCCGCATTCTGGACTCAAAATTCCCAAGCACCCCTTACTGCAGAGAAAGGGCCCTAGTCACCCAGTCTCCTCCTCCTTCACTGTCCTGCCAAGAGAAGACCCCCTCCGTCCCTCCAGACCTGTGGGGTCCCTGTGAACGCCTGAGACACACGTTCATGACTGCCCCACCGGAGCTGCCTCTCCCTCCCTCCCCCTTTTTCCCTTCTGCTGCTTTTCCCCCGTGCCCCAGTGTAGCTGCTGACAGACACACCTGAGAGCAGCTGGCCTGCAGTCACTTCAGAGGCCAGGGAGTGGCTGGTCTGGCTCTAGGAAGGAGCTGCCCCCCGGGCCCTGGATCAGGACGCCCCTTGTCAGTCCTGTGGCTCAGGTGACGCGCCCTGGAAACAGTGAGGTCATGTTGCTGTCATCATCCCTGCTCGTGTTCTTGCCAGTGTGGCCTGCGGGTCCTTTTTCTTTCGCGGAGCCTGCTGGGTCTTGTCTCACCGCTGCTGAGCTCATCCGGAGTTCCGCTTTCTTCCTTCCTTATCGGGCCCTTTTGGCGCAAGCCTGCTGGTCGTGCCTGGTGGGGAGACCAAGCTCGGGGCAGCCCCTCGTGGCCCTTACCTGTGTGGGGCCTGTAACATGGCCGTGGCAGCCTCCAGCCGGCGCCATGTGAGTGCCCGGTTTCCCGACAGGCCCGCCTCTGTCCCCGCTGCTGCTTGGCTCAGGCTCGACAGGTGGTATGCATGGGCGCAGTTGCTCGCCCCACACGTCTCCTGTGAGGGTGGTCGCGTATCCTGCTCACCTCAGTGTCTGCGTGTGCAGCTGTCTCTCCAGCCATCTCTGACACTTACTCTCTTGGGGCCAGTGGAGCCTGCTTGCGCTCTCGTGCCAACCCACGACTCACACAGCACACTCAAAAGTGGCTTCCTCTCTTCCCTCCCTTTTAGGGTTTGGTCTTTCTTATTTATCCAAAGGGCTTAATTTAGGAGACTTTTACCCCAAGGGGCAAAAGGATCTTTGGTAGCAGGATGGATGGTGGCCCAGGTACATTTTCCAGGCCCTGGGTTCTCCAGATTCCATGGCTTCTCTTGGATGGAGGCAACCTTGCTCTGTCTAAAAGACTGGGGACCTCACCCCCAGCCCTTAGCTGGGCACCCTTGGCAGGAAACAGGAGACCCGTTCTCACCCTGACTTCAAGCCGTCTTCAGTATCAGCTCCTTTCCAGGGAGTGAGGGGTGGCCTTTGAGAAGATTCCTCTTGGCCTTCCCACCACAGTAAAGGGGAAGGAAGCTGACCCCGGTGGAGCTCTTGAAAATAGCCCTTGTAAAGGAAGAGCAGGGCTCACAAATTCACTTCACTCCCCACTCCCAAAGGCTCTTCTTCCCTGAGGACTCCACTGTCCCCTCAGCAGTCTCTGGCCCCTGCTCCTCTCTCCGGTGTCATTGGGTCCTCAGCCCAGGGTAAGCTGCAGTAAGGCAGGACAGGACGGGCAGCCGGAGGTCAGCAAGCTCTGAGCAGAAAAGAGCCAGCCAGCTCCCGACCTGTCTCTTGTCCAGGCCCTTTGTGATTTCAGTCTTGGTAGAACTTGTATTTGGAGTTTTGTGCTTCAAAGTTTTTGTTTTTGTTTGTTTGATTTTTGTTTTGAGGGGGTGGGGGGGGGATACAGAGCAGCTGATCAATTTGTATTTATTTATTTTAACATTTTACTAAATAAAGCCAAATAAAGTCTCTCAGACTCATGGTGTTGGGTTTGGGGCAGGGGAGGGTGGACAGGACACACTCCAGTCCCGGTAGCCTCCGTGCCAGATTCAGCACCTCCCCAGGCTCACTTCCTCATGCCCCAAACCAAGAGGAACATGAAAAGGAACTGTTAAAACTTTACTTGTGAAAAAGGGGTGTCACAGGTGAGGATTCAGGAACCAGCCCCAAACCAGCTGGGGCAGAGGATCACTAGACCCCCAGCCATAGGATAGCAGCGAAGGGAGGCGCCGCCCCAACCCTTCCCACAGAGACCATAAATAATTTAAATAGCAGGGCGGGTGGGGCGGCAGCAAGGTCGCTTGTGTGTCTGCAGGGAGTGTGCTGTCTGCAGGGAGTTGGGGGGGGGGGCAGCGGGCAGGTGTGAGGTCAGGTGGGGCCTCGGGGCTGCTGCAGGGCGGTGAGGTATTTGAGGGCAGCTGCCCCGTAGCGGCGGGACAGATCCTGGTGGAACTCGTCCTTGAGGGCCTGGAGGCAGTCACGATAGGTGGGGCTGGAGCGGAAGCGGGAGATGTCCAGGCTTGGGGCATGCGGGAGGTGGATGACGAAGGCCTCCGGCAGCACCAACAGCTCGTATTCCTGGGGGGGTGGGGCACGCGGACAGTCGCTGCCTGGGCTGGGGGGAGATGGCAGCTCTGGGGAATGGGGAGCAGATTTATTCGATAGCCGCTAAGAGCCAAAGTCAGGGCCAAAGGCAGACGGCTTTAGTTCTGCAGAGGGGTGGAATGCCCAATAGTGCCGCCTAACGGTGCAGCGTGCCCCACTGCGGTATAATGAGCTCCCTGAGCCTGGAGGTATTCATATCAAGGCTGGAGACAATGAAGTGACCCTTACCTGTGCATCCAGCTCCACGACGTGGGCCACCTTGTTCCAGCCGAAGCCCGCAAAGCGGGGGTCGTAGCGGGGGCAGTCACGTGGCACCACCACATAGGGCTCGTAGTCGGCTGCCCACTGCACGTGGTATGGGGCCTGAGCCTCTCGCCAGCGGGCATAGTCTGTGGGCGCGTGACCCCGGGGCCACTCATGGTACCTGTGGGGCAGGATAGGGTGGGGAGCCAGGCTGAGGCTAGGAGCTCGTGGCTGGAGGGGGTCAGTGTGGGGAACCCCAGGGCAGGGCAGTGACCTCTCCTACCTGAAGGTGTGGAGAGACCCAGCGTCCAGCAAGGCCAGCAGCTCGGCCTTGGAACTGGGGAAGCTGAAGCGGTAGTGCAGGGTCTCAAAGGCGGGCACCACCAGCGCTGCCTTCCGCCCGCTGCCCAGCTCCAGCTGCTTGATGGAGGCCCTGAGGATGGAGCACCCATGAACAGGAGAGCGCTAGGAAGGCTCTGCCTCCAGCGCTGGGCCCAGTGGTTCTCTTACTTTTATTAGATGTAGGACCTGACTTCAGGGGCCAGCTCACCCTGAAGCCCACTGGACACACGTGGAGCTGCTGTGGGAGCAGGTCCCAGACTGTCACTCTCCTAGGCATCCCAGAGAAACGACACGGCCCCCACTTTACAGAGGACACTGCAGCCCAGAGGGAGCAGGGACACACTCGCCAGGCTCCTGTGGGTCTTCCCCCGCCCCATCCACACCCATTCACATGCCGTTCCTCTCCCTCCTCCGCCCACCTGAGGTAGTCGTAGAGGGAGTAGGCAGGCAGGAAGTCAATGTCACTGAGGAAGACGTAAGGTGTGAGGGCCTGGGCCAAGGCCACGTTGCGAAGCTGGTTGATGGGGTAGAGGGGACCTTCACGGTACACCACGTGGTAGGCCACATCCTGCCGGGTGGAGAGCACCACCGAGGTCTCCACGAAACGCAGAAACTGCTGGGCCTCTGCGTCTGTCAGGTACAAGGCCAGGCTCATGGGGCCCGGCCAGTGCCTGCACAGGGCTTCCAGCATCTGCACCCTGGGGTGAGGGGAGTGGTCAGCCCAGGGAGGGCTGGGATGCCTCCCGCGCTAGCTGCCACAGACACCCCCTCAAGTGACTTGCTGAGCACCTTCCAGGCTCTTGTTGACATGCTCTTATTTAATCTTCACGACTACCCCACAAGGTGGGTACTTTCTCATTTGACAGATGAGAAAACTGAGGGCCAGAGATATTAAGCCTTGCCCATGGTCCCACAGCTACGGAGGGGCAGTTCCAGACATCTGAATGATTTCCAAAGCCCAAGCTCCTTCCACCATCTCCGGTGTCTCCAACTCCTGGAACTCCTCAAGCATCAGGCAGTAAGAGCTCTTCCTTCCACCAAGTGGAACCCTCCTCTCGAAACCCCCAGTCCCAGACCACACCGTGCTCCCTGGGGCTGCCCTCGGCACCCTCACCGGTCCATGGAGAGCTGGGCCACCAGGGTGACATCGTGGGGCTGGGGGGGCGGTGGCTTGTGGGGCAGGAAGGTGATGTGCACACGGTGCACAGTGAGCTGCTGCCGCCGAAACTCAAAGCATGCGTCCTCCTCGTCCAGTTGCGCCAGGGCCCGCTGCAACTGAGGGGATGGGGGAGAGGAGGACGAGCTGGGTGGGGCAGGCAGACAAGCCCCAGACAAGGCCGGGTCCCACCAGAGCAGAGGGGTAGAGCCTCCCCGAGGGAAGGGACGGCGGCTCCCTCTCACCTGCTCGGCCCCAGGAGGGGGCGGGCGGGGGCACCCAAAGAGCTCTCTCCGCAGCAGGTTCCCATCGTACTCCAGGAAGGTCAGGTAGAGGTTGCGGAAGGATTCCACATGCTTGTTCTTCACGCGAAGCTTCTTTGGTGAGTTCCAGTGGATCACCTGGGACCAGGGAGGGCATCGGCGGGGGGATGGGAGCAGGGAACAGGAGTCCCCATCCTGGGCCCATCACCACCACTCGGTCCCCCTACCCCATTCACCTTGAGGTCGGACGCCTCTGAGTAGCAGCGCTCAGCCAGCGTGTGGTCTGACAGCTGCACGTTCCAGACGCAGGGCAGGGGCTGCACCAGCCACGGGTGCTCCTTGATTATGGCATTGAAGATGTCCTGGGCAGAGACAGCCATCACATCTCGGCCCAGAGCCTGCCCCACCCCCCTCAAAAGCTCCCCCAGACCTGGTCAGCCAGTGAGGTGGCAGGCAGGGTGAGAAGCTCCCGCGTGGCTGTCAGCTTCCACATCTGCTCCCAGCCAGCCTGCCGGAGCCGGTCCAGCCGCAGGAGGATCACGCCTGCTCATGGGGAGAGGTCGTCATGCCCACCTGGGACGACCAGCTTCTGGGGCCAGGGCTCAAGAAAGTGTCTTTTGAATGCTTATTTTGTGACGTGTTGGTATTTTCTCACTGTTCAGACGTGAGCACGTACTAGCTCTATCAGCAACTCATCCTCTTGGGGGTGAAGGGGAGGCAAAGCACAGCTTACAGAGCACCTCCACAACCATCTTCTCAAATGTGGTGATCCCAGGGCTGCTAAAGTCACCGCCATTTAATGCATGAGAAAACTGAGGCTCAGAGGAACCAAGTGATTTGGCCATAGTCATTCAGCATGTACAGACAAGGTTGGAACTGTGATTTCTGGCTCTTCTCCCAGTGTTCCTTCTACAGAACCGTTCTTCCTGGGGGGGTCTTCCAAGCATTCTGTGCCCTAGCCAGCCCCTGGGGCCCAAGGACCAGTGGCCACCCCTCCTGCCTCCCCCGCCCCCCCCAACTGTCCCCACCTGTGTTAAATCCCCGGCCCAAGGCAGGCCAGGGCCTGTGGTTCCTCCAGAGGTTGCCGAGGTACCAGTCGCTCTGGTTCTCCACGAGACCAATCACTTGTTTGTCTGGGAGGGGAGGGCACGAGGAAGCTGCCTGAGGCTGCCACTGGACCTCGGCTCAGGGCTAGGCCACAGGGAGGCCTGCATGGGCCAGGGAAAGGGGCTGACTGGGGTGGGGTCCCAGGCCTCTCACCAGAAAAGTGAGCAAAGAGTGCCCAGAGCTCTGCAATGTTGGAGGCAAAGGTGACATCTGTGTCCAGGACAATGACACGGGCCAGGTCAGGGGGCAGGGCGCTGGGCAGCACTAGCTTCATTAGCCCATAGAGGCCAGAGTAGTGCTTGTTGGGTATCCAGGAGACCTGGGGCTGTGGGTGGAAGGACAGGGCATGAGCCTGCAAGAGAAGGGCCTACGAGTGCCAGAACATACTCAGGTGACACAGGGGGAAGAAGGGGTGGGCCCCAGGAGGGTGAGGGATTTGAGCTTCAGTAGATGTGATGGGACTGGAGGTCCCAGGCAGCTCTAACCTGTTCTCCCCGTGATCCCCCACAACCCTGGGAGGAAGGAGGGGGCTGGGTATGGCTGGGGATGGGTGCAGAAGGGTCAGGGCTCCTGCCTTGAGCTCATCAGCGTTGTAGAAGCTGATCCGGACAGCAGGCACCATCCATGTGTGAAAGAGCGTCTCCAGGATGTTCCTGGCCACGGCGTCAGTCACCAAGTGGAGGTGCAGTGGATTTTTCCTTCAGGAAGGACAAGGGAGGAAAGCTGAAGGCCCCAGAAGGAACTACACGGGAGAAGCCCTACCCTTCGAGGGGCTCAGAAGTGGCAGCACCAACTTCTGCCAAGAGCTTTTCTGTACCCAGCTCCGGATATTCCTACAACCGCCTTCAAGGGAGGAGAGGGACACTCCTGGCTGTACCTGTAGAAGAGCATGGACTTCACCAGGGTGATGACGTCTCTGCTGGAGTTATGACCCGCACACACGATAGCCACCTGCAAGAGCTGGGGAGGGGACACCAGGTCGGCAGCAGCCTCCTCCTCCCCTCGACGGTAAGGACCCATGGTTGGGCTCACCTGGCCCAGGGCAGTGTAGCCCCATCCGGCATCAGAGCTAGGCAGGAGTGTCGAGGGGAACTCCGCAGGGTGGGAGTACACCCCTCATTTCACAACTGGGGAAGCCAGGCCAGGAGAAGGGGAGGTGCGAACTCCAGGCGCCCCCAGCTGGCCGGTCAGTGCCAGAACCCACACCAGGTGTCGGGATTCCCACAGGTGTCCAGGTCCCTGGGCTGGGGGCGCGGCGCCCCTGAGATTCCCACCGCCAGGGGCCGTGCGCACCTACCTACCTCGCACTTGGGCGGCCGCGGCCGCGGCAGGATGCAATCTGAGCCGTTGTGGCCCCCGGGGTCTGCCGGCGGGTCTCCGTCGAAGGCAGCAGCCCCCCGCGGCCGCGGCCGCTCGTCTGGAAGTACACGTGGCGTTAGCGACCTGGGTAAGGATCCCGGGTCACCCCCGCCCCCACTCGCCTCCCGCTCGCAGCGCTCACAGTCCAGGTCCCCACGGAACAGGAAGAAACCGATCAGAAGCAGCAGCAACAGCAGTGCTGCGGCCCCCAGCGCCCGGGGGCGCCCTCGGGGCAGCATGGCTGTGGGCAGGGGGTGCTCACGGCGGGGCGCGACCCCGGGCTGTGGGCTCCATCGCGGGCCCTGTGGACCAGGGAGGGAGAGAGGAGAGTCAGCCTTGGGCGGTGGGGCCCGACGGCCACCCGATCTTCTCTCCCGCGCTGAGTCGCCACCTCACCTGCTCCAGCGTCTTGGGGATCCCGACCTTACTCTCTCAGAAGACGGTTGGGGTGCAGGCAAAGGGGAGATGAAGGAGCAGGCCAGCCCGGTCGGAGCGGGAGCCAGCCCCGCCCCCAACCTGGGTTCAGGTTTCATCTCCGCTTGGCTGAATCCGAAGGGGCGGGGAGACCCCTCCCCGGGGTGGGGGGGAGAGGGAGGCCCCGCCCCGCCCCTGCCCGGGCTTACGAGGACCCCTACAGTGGGGGGACGAAACCCGGGAACCCTCAGGATGGCTGGAGGGCTTGGGGGCAGCCACCCAGGAAGGACCAGTCCCAACTACCTGCTCTGAGCCCATCCCCCTCTTCCCTGCCCCATCTCCTCCCCCGAACCTTCCCTTGCGGGAGGGGCCGTATCCCCAGACCCGGGATCAAAGGAGTAGCCGGAGTTAAGAGGGAGGGGGCGGGCTGGAAGGCCGGGCCTCACGGGTCCGGACACCTGCTCAGGGGGCGGGAGGCGGGGCCGGCCGAGACTCGCCCAGGAGAGCAGTGGAGCACTTGGAGTCCCCGCTTTCCTCCCCGTCTGCTCCACCCCCACTCAGTCCAGGTGTCCTGGCAGCATAAAGCGGCCTTGTGAAGGTCGCCTCCTGCCCGAGAGTTGGCGAGGGGCCTCACTGACTCAGGCGGCCTGGGCTTCCCGGGCAGGGCCGGTGATCCCCAGCCCTTCACTAGACCGTCGTGAATGTGCCTGGCGCCCGGCCTGCATCTCTTCCTTTCCCCCCTGACCTTCCGCCCTGGAGGGGTTAGGGGACGTTCTGGGCTGCGAACAAACAACCACGGTTGACTGAGCGCGTATGCTTCTGTGCCAGGACCTATGCTGAGGTTCCACAGCCTCATTGCAGTTAACCCTCACATCAGTCCTGTGACACAGGCATGATTCTCCCCGCAGAGCTGAAGTGACCTGTTAGAACACCCTCTGGCCCCTCCTGCGGCTCTACCCTGCAGACAGAGTTTCAGAGCTGCTCCTCCATAAGGGTCTCCTGCCCTAGAAACTGCCCTAGAATCCTGCCTGGATTCTGTCAGATTCTCACAAGGTAGGCCTCTCCTTTCACATCCCTTGGTTTATATTGTTTTCCTAGCACTCCTTACAAGTTGACCTTATTGACTTGTTTATAGCCTATGTCTCCCCTAGAAGGTAGCTGCTCCCTGGACTGGGACCCCAGCACCCAACCAGGGCCTGTAAGTATGTGCTGAACATGGATGGGACTCACTGGACCTCTCTGTGACCTGGAAAGGGTTTCAGGCTGTGTCCTTCAGCCCAGCTTCCAGCTATAAAAAGTGAGGGTCTGAGAGGCCCCAGCCCCAAAAGAAGTTGTGGCAGAGCAGCCCAGCCTGAGACCCCCTCCCCCCAAGCCTCCTGCTCTGAGGCCAGGATGCCTTTCTCTGGGAAATGGGGAGTCTGCAAGGAAGGTCTGGCTTTGGGCCTTCGGAGGCCAGGGGCAGTGGTTACCATGGAGACTGATGTGGCTCCTCAAACATGTAGGAACTGAGAGGACATGAGGGGATGTAGGGTCCACCCATGCGTCTGGAGCTTTGAGCCTCCAGTCCCCTAATCCTCATCTCTAGCCTGGAGATGGGGTGGGTGTGGGTGAATCCCTCCCCAAGCCCCTCAACAGAGACTGGGGGGGGTTAGATGTAAGAGAGCAGATAGGGTACAGGGGAGGGCCTGACCAGGGAGTTTGTGGAGGGAGCTGGGTCTGCAGAGTGACGGTAGTCATTCACAGTGCTGGCCCCACCCCTTGCTCAACCTTACCACTCAGGGGACATTGAGGTGCTGAGATGTTTGCTGGGCCTCTGAGAAATTCTTCTGGGGTGTGGAGGGGGAAAGCGAGATAGGCATGGGCATATGAAAGGGTGCTGGTCTTCTAGGCCCGAGACCCAGCTCTGCCCAGGACTTCGCTGTGTGACCTTAGACTAGTCAGGCCCCCTCTCTGAGCCTCAATGTCCACATCTGAGCTAGACCTGTCGGACTGGTCTAGCTCTCTTCCCCTGTGGTTCAGGGCAGAGTGAAGGAGGCAGGATCAGGTCCAACCTGCCCAAAGGCCCTTCAAAGCCCAGCCAGGTGACCAAATCCAGGCAGGGGCCCAGTAGGGCGGGGTTGCCCTGGGAACCTCCTGCACACACGGCCACTCTTTGTCTCTGAGACCTAATCAGGCACAGGATCTGAAGAGGAAATTCAGGCAGCCCTGCTGCTGCCAGCCTGGCTGAGCTCATGATCCCTTCCTTCCCAGTCCTGAGGGAGGGAAGAGAAAGAGGCTCCAGCCCCAGTGTCCCTTATATTCTGTCCAAGGGTGTGGGGGGGGGGCGGTGTGCTGCTCCTCTGTCTTCCATGCCTCTCTCCTCCCCAGAAGCACAGAACCAACAGCCCTGGGAGTGCCGAAGAAACCGCACAGTTCCCTTCCTCATTCTCTCCGCAGCCGCAGACGGAGGGGCTAGAGGAGTACCACTGATGAGGTTTGGGGAACAAGTTCATTAAGATGATGAGATGTAGGGAGGAAGGGAGAAAGAGCCCCACGCTAAATGCCCTGAGCACTGGTCTTAATCCCAGTTGCTAACTTGACTCATGACCAAGTGGCCTCAACAATCGCTGCTCTTGCTGAGCTGTGGACCGTAGGAGACAGGGCCCTATCACAGGAGACTCTCACTGTGGTCTGTTTGGCCAGTGCCATGCTGTGTGTGACCTCCTGAGACAAGTCCTTTCCCCTCCTTGGGCCTCTCATTCCCCATCTGTGAAAAGTAGCTCACACCAACCTAGACAGGTTGCTAGGAGGAGTCAAGTGTGAGTGAACCTGGCACCCAGGAAGTGGTGAAAAATGGTGTAGGTGATGCCCATGGCCGCCACCTCTGTTCTCCAGGACCTTTGCCTCTCCTTAGGCTCTGAGTTTTCATTCCTTGGCATGGGTGGGGAGGGCAGTTACGATTCGATTCCCCACCTGATATAGAAGAAAACTAAGATGGGGAAGAGGCTCGCAGGAGGGAATGCAAGGATGACCTGTGGTTTCTTGGTGGCTGTGTTAAAATGCCTAGATTCTGTGGTCAGACTAGACCAGGATTCCAGTCTTGACTGGGCGTTCTTAAGCGGATCCTTTCCTCTTGTGGAGATAGTATCTGGTGGAGCGGATTAGGTAAAACAATGTAGTACAGTACTATTCTCAGAGTACCAAAACGGCGCAGCCCGGCGGCCCCAGCTATGCCCCGCCCCTTTGCCCACAGCCAATCGGCGGCTGCCTCTCCAGAGCATCCGTTCCCTCTACCTCTGGGCGCTCCTCTCCCGCCGCCGCCCCTTTCGGGGAGGCTGTCCCGTTTTGGAAGAGACTCCCTGGAGAAGCCTCCATTTCTTGGGGAGAAACTGAGAGCCGGAAGGTGCACCCGAGTGCCGAAAAGCGCTTTGAGGTTGATCCCGAGTTCGAGGACCAAGTCTGCCCTCTAACCATTTTACAGATGGGGAAACCTGAGGCCCAAGGAAGGGAAAGTCCTGATTAAGGTCACCCTGAGCCGAGAGCAGAAGCCCGGGCCAGGGTTTTCTCTGTGAAGATGGGTCTGCGGGTGGGCGCTTTTGGAGGGGGGCACAGTCCATGTGGGTGCTGGGGCCAAAGCCGAGGCACTAACGGTGCTGGCTAGGGGATCGTGAGTGCGTGAGAGGCTGGACTCCTCGCTGCCTCAGTTTCCCCAGCACTACCTCTGGTGGGGATCGGGAGACAAGGCAACTTGCCAAACGCGCGCCTGCACACAGTCCGACTGTCCTTAGGCTGTCCCCGCACCTCCCCAAGTCTGACGGAGGCTCCTTTCTGCGCGCTACCTCGCAGCTCTTGAAAATCCAGTCCTCCCGTTCGAGCCTGTCGGCGTTCTATTGGAAAGACCTTAGGCTTTTGGTCTCCACTCTAGAATGAACTGTTCAGACTGCCGCGGGAAGCGTTCCTGGAGCTATAACTGCGCAGGCGCAAGGACAGCCAACCCGGAAGGCGGAAGAGCCGGTTCGGACAGTTGGGGTCGGGGGCGCAGAGTGTGTTAACCAATGACCTGAAGGAGTAGGGAGGGCGAGATTAGGCCCGGAGTTGGTTAACGCTACCCTGGTGGGGGGTGATTTACGAAATGGGGTGAAGAGTGGTTCAATGGCCCTTCAAGTCACCATTCTTCTGGCCCGCGGAAGTTAAGCAACGCAGAGGCGGGCCTAAGACCGGAAGCGGGAAGGAGTGCGCAGGAAGCAGGGCGCCGTAGCCAGTCGCGCTGTAGGTCCGTGGGTCTATCGGTCCCGAGGGCAGGATGGAGAAGCTGCGGCTCCTGGGCCTCCTCTACCAGGAGTACGTGACTCGTCACCCGGCTGCCACGGCCCAGCTGGAGACGGCAGTGCGGGGCCTCAGTTACCTGCTGGCAGGTGCCACCCTGACCATTGACCAATCCCTTCGGGACTCTGACCTCTGACCCCACTGGCCCCCTTCCCTGCGGAGTCAGGGTAGTGATAGCTCTGTTTGAGAAGTTCCTTCCAGGTTCCCGTAGGGCGTAGGGCGGGAACGTCCAGGGACCCGAAGCCGCGTGGTGAGGCAAACTCTCATCGACGCCTCCTTCTGTGCTTTCTCCCCAGGTCGTTTCGCAGATTCGCACGAGCTGTCAGAGCTGGGTGAGCCGGGCTTTGGGGAGAGTGGGGGGCGGTAGGGTGGGGGAGGGCTTCCCAGAGAGGTGACGACCCCGTTTCAGATTTCCCGTTAGCTCATCCTGTTCAGTGACTGAATCAGAGAAGGGTACAGCGTCCACTATCCTAGGTCCTCCATGTATGTCTCCATAGTTGAGAGGCGTGTCTGGGGACCTTGACTGGTCAGGAGGCTGAGCGAAACACCCTTTCTGCTTTTGCTCACTTAATCCTCTCTACAGTCATGTGAGGTGGGTACTGCTGTGGTCCTCATTGTCCAGTTAAGGGGACAGAAGTTTAAATGAGGTTAAGGAACAGCCACTGAAGGTCCCAGAACCAGGATTCAAACCCAGATCTCCCGGATTCCAGACTCCGCAGACTGTAACTGCCTCAGTGGCGTTCACCCAGTGAGTACAGGAGGTACAGGTCCTGAAAGGGTGAGCTAGCTTTTGAAAGGTAGAGATGGAACAAACTTTCAGGGACAGGCTGCAGAGAGAGAGCAAAGGCCAGGAAGTGAGACTGCACATCTGTGTCTGTTTGGAGCATGATGGGCACTTCTGGGCAGCTGGATGACCAGTGCTATCCAGCAGGGCAGTAGCTGTTTTTGTCATAGAGATCAAACCATCCTTTCTTGTTCCAGCCGCCCACCTGAGAGATCATTTTGGGGAGTGTGGAGTTCTGAGAAAGTGGGTGGGGAGACATGTTGGTTTCCACAGTGTGTGGGTGGCTGAGCACAGCAGGTGACAGGTGACCCCTGCCGCGCTAGGGAGAAGGTGAGGGGGTAGAGGCTACAGAGCCAGCCTCTCAAGGCCACACTCTACCTCTCAGTATACTCTGCCTCTAACCTGCTCGTGCTGCTCAACGACGGGATCCTACGGAGGGAGCTTCGAAGAAAGTTACCTGTGGTAAGAATTGTGCCAGGACCTGAGGGTGGGAAGCATGGGGGCTTGGGAACAAACTAGTAACCACCAGCCCCTGTGGGTAGCACATGTTATGATCTCATAGAGTTACGAGATGAGGCTGCATCCGTCTGAGCCTCAAGCCGTCGCATTAGGTGAAGTGTTAAGGTGCCCTTATCAGGTGAAGAGACTGGGTGTCAGAGGGTAGGATAGCCTTTCCCAGCAGGAGAACTCAGGCTTACACACTTAGTCTTGGAAGGAGGAAAATCCACATCTCTTGTCGGAGGCGTACTCTAGGGGGAGGGGCTGAAACTAGGGGGTGCCCCCTGACCTATTGGCCTGGGGTTCTTGCAGTCCCTGTCCCAGCAAAAGCTGCTGACATGGCTGAGCGTGCTGGAGTGCGTGGAGGTGTTCATGGAGATGGGGGCTGCCAAGGTGTGGGGCGAAGTGGGACGTTGGCTCGTCGTTGCCCTCATCCAGCTGGCCAAGTATGTTGGGAATGTGGGGGGCCAGCCCTGGGTGGGGGTACCTGAGGCCAGCTGTACAGATGGTGTTCAGCAGAGCAACCCTGACCCGCTGCTGGCTAGCCACCTCCCCACGCCAGCCTCACCGTACTCCCAACCCAGGGCTGTACTGCGGATGTTCCTGCTGATCTGGTTCAAGGCTGGTCTCCAGACCTCACCCCCCATCGTTCCGCTGGACAGGGAGACCCAGGCACAGTCCCAGGGTAAGCTGCTTCCCTGCTCTGGAGTGAAACGGGGCATGGGACTAATCTGTAGATTTAGAGCTGACCAACATGAATATGGCATTGTCATTTGTGGAGCACATCTGTCCTCGTCAACTCATTTTGTTTTCATCACCCTGTATTTTAGAGAAGAAAAAGAATGATGAGGTCAGAGGCAGGATTAGATCTTAAACTGAGGACTTTTGACATCAGAATCCTCATTCTTTTTTGTGGGCTGCAAGAAGAGGGCACAGAGCATCAGTGGGAGGCAGGCGTCTTGCCAGTCTTGTCTCTGGGCCTGGTTCTGTATCAAGAGCGCAGCCTTATGAGGCAGGGTACCCAGCAGATCTGTCCCTTCAAGGCTTTGGGCCCATCAGCTGTTGGCCTCTGGGCCTTACTCTCCTGACCTTGGGTGGGGGCATTTCTTTGTTTCTCTTCCCTTCTCTTCATGGTCATGTTGAAAGCAAAGCACTGAGAAGATACAGCCCTTCGTTTTTTTTGTTTTATGTGAGGCCATGCAGCACGGCATGCGGAATCTTAGTTCCCTGACCAGGGATTGGACTCATGCCCCTGGCAGTGGAAGTGCAGGGTCTTAACCACTGGACTGCCAGGGAAGTGCCAATATGGCCACTTTGGTGCTGTGGTCCCCAGAGACCAAGGGTCTTCCCTGCCTTGTTCCAGAGCCTGGGAAGCCTTGGTTCTTGGCTGGCTCGTCTGCCACAGGTGATTACTGGCCTTTCCTCAGGCTGGGGAGGGCTGCAGAATGCTCCCCACAGTGGACAGGTCCCAGCCACAGCGTCTGCTGTGGTGTCTTTGACTTAGCTTCTGCTCTAGTACAAGCGTATCCATTCTTCCCTTAGCCCACAGGCGTTCACTGCGCGCACATTCTTTGCAGGTTCTGCTGGAAACATGTCCCTCTGACAGTAAGACGTTGTGTCTGTTCCTTCTAGATGGTGACCGCAGCCCGGGCAGCCGGGAGCAGTCATATGTGGGGAAGCGCTCAAAGCGAGTGGTGCGAACTCTCCAGGACAGTAAGTGTAGGATGTAGCCGGATGCGGCACCTCGGTGCTGAGGTCAGCATGGGCCTGAGGGCCTGGCTTTCGTCACTGCCCGCCCTCCCCCTGCCCCGCCCCGGCTTGGGCCTGGCTGCTCATCTGCTGCCCTTGTGTTCTAGCTCCGTCCCTGCACTCAAGGCACTGGGGAGCCCCCCAGCAGCGGGAGGGACGGCAGCAGCACGAGGAGCTGAGCATCACCCCCACCCCGCTGGGACTGCAGGAGACCATCGCAGAGTCCTTGTATATTGCCCGGCCCGTGCTGCACTGTATCTTTGGCCTGGGGTGGGGCGGAATAGACGGGAGTGGGCAGGGCGGGCCACGTGCTGGAGGCATCCTTGACGCCTTGGCCGTCAGTGCTCAGCCTGGGCCTATGGGGTCAGCGGTCGTGGACACCCTGGCTCCTGTCTGGTGTCGTGGATGTGACCAGGTGAGCCTGGGCCTGCCTGGGGGCTCCATTCTCTCTGCCGGGCTTTGTGCTGCAGGCCTGGCCTCACCTGGGCAGGCTGGGGTCCCTGTTCCTCTTGTTGCTGGTCCTAACCTTGTCCGCTCCCCCCAGCCTGAGCCTCCTGAGCGAGAGGAAGGGCCTGACCCGGAGGGAGCGGCTGGAGCTGCGGCGCCGGACCATCTTGCTGCTCTACTACCTGCTACGCTCCCCGTTCTACGACCGCTTCTCCGAGTAAGGATCCGGCCCCTAGAATGGCAGGGCCCACCCTTGGCGAAGCAGAGGGGAGGGAAGTGGGTCACGGTGCCCCACCCCTGTTCACGCCTTCCCTTCCCCCCTCCTTTCCTGATCTGGGTTCACTGAGCACCCACTATGTGCTGTTCCTGGGTGCGGTCACTCCCTGATTTCTCGGGGCCGTCCGCCCTGGGTGCAGCTTAAGCTGTTGTTGGTAGGCAGCTCGCTGAGGGCAGGGCCACTGGGATCATGGGCGTGAACTTTCTGTCAGTACATCCTCGGCTCGCTTGCCCATCGTCCTTTCAAATAGTTGGAATTATCCCCACTTCTCACAGGAGACACTTGAGGTTCAAAGAGGTTGGGAAACTGAAACGGAACCACTAGCCAGTGGCAGAGCCAGATTCCACGTCCGTGTACTCTCCTGACCCGTCCCTGCCTTGCCCAGCCCTCACTCCATCCCCTGTGAGGGTCCAGAGCTCCCAGCCACAGCCAGACAGAGAGAGGCCTGCTGGGGCCGAGTGTCCCAAAGACCTCTCCTGAGGTCAGACCGAGATTTGACGAGGGGTCCCTGTACAGCGACTGGGGCTGTGAGACAGACTGGAGGCTCCCGGGACCCCCTCTGTCCAGGTCATGACAAGTACGCTGCTTAAAGTCTGGAGTGTTCAGTTGCAATCGTACTTAACGTTTTGTCTGTATAACCTCTGTTTACTTTCTGAGACAATAGAAAGTAAGCTTAGGTCATGTTTAATAACCACCTGAGTGAAAGTAACTGCCTGGCAGTTCCTATTTTCAGATAAGTTTATAAAGCTCATAAGGTACTAAAGCCAAGTCCTATTCCATACTCTAGAGGAAACATTCTGGAGACTTATTTGGATCATATGACCTCCCCGCTACAGATTGCTTGCACTCTACAGAGGAAACATTATAGCCCCAGTATCTCATTAAACTGAGGGGTTGGGAGACGGTAATGGCAGAGGTGGCTTCCCAGGCTGCAGACCTCCAGTTTGGCTCGGTCTCCTGCTGACCTTGCCAGTCCAGCACCCTTAGGGCAGTGGCCCGGACTGAGAAGGGTGGTCCAGAAACCCGTCAGAGAAATTTGTTTCCCCAGAGAACAGGGAGCAGGGTGCTGAGGGGCCTCTGGGGTGTAGGCTGGGAAGAGAGCATCTTCCTTCCCCTTTTTTTATTGTCACACAATATAGTGTCTAGAGCCCGGCTGATTTCCAGTTGTGGGCTGAGGTGTGAGCTTTCCAGGCATGTGGCTGGGGGACGGCAGGACCAGAGGTCTCGTCCTTCTGTCCTGGAGGATGTCCTTGATCCACAGAGTGACTTTCTGTCTTCGGAGATGCGCTGCCTTTAGTCAGGTAGTCAGTGGAGGCTTCTTAGCACCTGCATTTGCAGGGACCCATACCGCCTACTCAACCTGCTCCTTTCTTGCAGGGCCAAGATCCTCTTTTTGCTCCAGCTGATGGCAGACCATGTCCCAGGCATTGGCCTGGTCACAAGTAAGCATGGGGCGGAGATGTGATGATTATTGAGTGTGTCGGATCTCACGTGTGGCCCATCTCACCCTGTTTTCTCTTTGTCTCCTTGTAATATGATTCTTGGCACAGTTGGGAGAGGGAGCCCGGGAGGTCAGGTTGGGTGGGTGACAGCTTCTCGAGTGGTAAGAGACTGGCTTCTGTGGGTGGAGACTGTATGGCGGGAATGAAGCCTGCTGGAGAAGCCTGTTTGGAGATCCCACCGCAGCAGAGAGGCGCTGGGCTGGGGCCGTCAGCATGTACAACTGGACAGCCGTGTGGTTGCTCTGAGCCTGAAACTCCTTGTCTGTAAACGAGGACAGATATCGCTGCCAATGCTGGGGGAAGAGGTGGGAGAGTTGGGGGCTCCTGCCATGTGGATGGGAGCAGCTGTATTGGGGCAGCAGTGGCTCAGAAGGGCCCTGGGTAGAGCAGAGCCAGGTTGGAGTCTGGCCCTCAGCCCTGAATTTGTTCCTCTCTCTGTCATTGCAGGGCCACTCATGGATTACTTGCCTACCTGGCAGAAAATTTATTTCTACAGTTGGGGCTGACAGACATTCCACAATTGGGGTGTGGGGAAGGGCAGGGGGTGCCTCAACCCTTCAGTCCCCTGGTCCCCTCTGCCCTAATAAAACTGACTCTGGCAGTGTCCAAGCCTGTGACCTTTCTGTGCCCACCGCCCAGGGTGCCTGGCGCTCCCACCCTGGCCGGGCTCTGCACACAGCCCTGGTCACCACTAGAGCTCCCCTAATACCCTTTTGACTTTGCATCCTCCAGTGATGGAGACACAAGCCTGCACCTTGTCACTGAGCTGGGAAGCCACCGCTAGGACTGGGACCTGGGCTCCTCCAGCCACAGAAAGCTGGCGTTTCACCTCACCGAGCATGGGAACCTGCCTGCCACCGCAGCTGTGGGAGTGAATGCTGCTTCTCTCTCACCGGTCCCTATTGACGACAAACAAGGCTGAACCTAGACAGTGGATGACAGCTGCCCCTGTGTCTTCTGGCCGGAGCCTCTGTCTGCCCCTCCCCCTGCCGGGGCCTGTTGCCTGCCAGCCGCTCCGTGGTGGAGCCCGGTGAAGGTGGGCCCGGCTCAGTGCAGAGCGGCACCTCAAGTCCTGAACTCCTGCTTGAGAGCAAAAGGCTGTTCTGCTGTGGGAAAGGAGCGACAGGCACCAGCCAGCATTGGGGCTGACACCGGGGCGGTGGTAAGGTTGGCAGGGATGGGAGCCCGAGAGGCTCCGGGGAAAGCCGGGTGCAGGTTCACACGGTATGAGCTGGGGTCTCCCCCATGTTTTCCCTGGTGGCCGGGCCTGCGTGGAGCCATGCACGCTGCTGGGGATGGGAGAGGGGTTTGGATGGTGCAGCTGCTCTTTCTGCCTGGTCTCCCCCCTTCCTCGGCCTTTGCTGCCTTTGTGCTGTGAGCAGACCACATGCTCCTGCTCGAGTTTCTAGCCAGACGGGCAGCCACTTAGGTTGTAAGAGGGCTCCATCTGCACTGTGTTGGCTCTGCCTCAGCTCCACCCCGGGAGGGGCCGGCCCTTCCCTGACTGCTTTCCCCAAGTGCCTCTTGAGAAGCCCCACTCGGGGCCTGGGCTCGGGGATGAAGGTACTGAGCCTTCAGGTGGTCATCGCTCGAGACCCGTGACCTTGGGTTGCCTAGCAGGCGTTGCTGGGCACTTGCCGTGTAGTGGGCTCTGTGCCTTGTGATGTGCGGTCAGAAATGAGTCAGGCCCAGCTCCTTGCCCTCACTCTTGACGATAGGGGAGACAGATGTGTGGACGCATCAGTGCCCTGGGTTGTTGCAGCAGGTGGAAGCGTGCAGGGAAAGTGGTCAGATTGGAGCCGTGCAAGTGGGGCTGCCTGCCCGCTGGGACCAGCCGGAGGGTACGCTGGTCAGGGAACCCTCCATTTAAGCAGGCTTTTAAACTGGTAAAACTTCATCTGTTGGTCACTGGGCAGACTGGGAGCAGAGGCTGCGTGTGCAGAAACAGCACGCGTAGTGTTGCAGTGGGGTGAAGCCCCTGCTTGAGCGGAGGGGAGTCGGCGGGAGCAGAGGGGATGAGGTTGGAGGGGGAGGTCAGGGCCAAATCCACTGGGCCGTCGAATACCAGGCAAGAAACTCGGACCTGCCCTTAGGAGGCGGTGGGGAGGGGACCTGTTTCAAAGCTCATCTCAGCGTTGGTGGTGTGCAGGGTGGCCCGTGAGTAGGGGTGGAAAATGGAGCAGGACGCTGTGGCTGGAGACCTGCCACAGTGGATGGGGCTGAATGAAGACAATGGCAGGAGGGAGAGGGGTTTTGGTGTAACCTAGCCAGGCCGTGGGGACTGGTTGTGGATAGAGAGGAAGAGGGGGGCGTCTCGGAGGCAAGGAAATGAGGGGTTTGGAGTTAGGCAGAGCCAGAGCGTCTGGAACTTGTGGTTCCTGGCCGGGTCGGGGGGTGGGGGGTGTGGAGGGAACCTTGGTGGGGACAGAGGATGCTGAGCAGGCTTGTGGGAGCCAGCCGTGTCCAGGACACAGAAAGGGAGGTGGTCAGTGGGAAGTCAGTGTGCGGCTTCGAATGTGAGCCAGGTCCACACCGCGTGAACAGGGGCCGGGCAGGAACCAGAGGGCCGTACGGCCTTGCTGCAGGCCTGTGAAGAGACTCGGTCTCCAGCCTACCGTCACGCTGCATTTATTCATTCAACAAGTGTTTACTGAGCACCCACTGGGTGTCAAGTACTGGGCTTCCTGTAGTCCCTGCCCTGGGGAAGCTTATGCTCGAGGGGACCAGGTCCCAGGCTTTGCCACATAACCTGAAATCCCTGTCAGCCTCAGGGGTGGTGGCAGGGCCTGTGGCGTCCCGGGGCCAGGCTCTTCTAAGCTGCGGGGAGCTCTGCTCAGTGGCCTGCTCTGGGCCCTCTAGCTGGCAGGACCTGGGATGAGGCATGGGAGGAAGAGGTGGGGCAGTGGTGGGGGCGGGAGGAGGGGATGAGGCTGAGTGGGAGCCGTGGGGACTCCAGGTGTGAGGGTTCGGTGACTGTGACCTTTGCTCAGGGCCTCCTGTGTGCCAGCCCCTAGGTACACACGTGTGTACCTTGCCTCACAGGTGAGGGAGCTGAGGCCCACAGAGATGAAGTGATGTGTCCGCCTAGCAAGAGGCAAGGTCAGGGTCCGAACTGAGACCTGTGCCCGTAACCAGTGATGGCAGCAACACGGTGTGGTGTGGCCCCTGCGGGTCCATAGCCTCAGTAAAATCAACCAACCAACCTCAGCGTGGAGGTTTCCAGCCTAGTCCCGGCGCTGGGGCTGACGCGGAGCCCCGGAACGGGCACCCTTTGTGAGGTGGCCCTGGGAGCTGGCAGCAGGTTCTGTCCTGCTGGGGGAGGGGCGGGCAGAAGCCTGGAGCAGGGGCCCAAGTCGAAGATGGTTCTCGCCATGCTGGGGGCTCTGTACCCCAGGGCCGCGCTGAGCCGCTGCCTCCTCAGCCTGATCCTGGCGGCTGCGCTCCTCCGCCCTGAGGCGCTAAGGTAACTCCTGGGGACACGGGGCCAGGGGCCTGGAAGGTGGGGACTCTGCAGTGCGGCCCCACCCTGGCCCGTTTCCCCCCTCTGCTGGGAGGTGGTGGTTTGCCTTTGGGGCCTGGGCTGAGCACCCCACATCTCCCGCAGGCCTCAGCGATCTGTTCCTGAGGAATTTTCAGCCCCCCTGGAACTCCTGGAGCCACTTTCTGGCCTGGTGGACGGTAGTATCTCCTCCTTCCCCTACCCCTTCCCCTCCTCTGCCCCCAGCCCTACCTGATGGGGGAGAGATGCCCTAGGAGAGGGCGCCCAGGTCCAGCCTGAGGGCCTTCTCGTCCCAAACGGCATCTGCCTGGGGACGTCTTCAGTGGACGCAGAACAGATTCTCCCTCCCACTCATACCCTTTTCTCTCTCCTTAGACTATGGGGTGCGACCCAAGCACCCATGGCCACGACGGCCTCGACCCCTTCTCTCCTGGGCCCAGCAGCGCAAGCGGGACGGGCTGGACATGGCTGAGTATTACGATGCACACGTGTGATGGGAACCCCTTAATAAAGCTATTCTGTGCAGCAACGGCTTGGGCTTTCCTGGGATGGAAACGAAGCGGGCGAGGGAGGGGGTCCAAGCAGACAAGCAGATGAGGCCCACTGCGGGCCCAACAGGAAATGGCACTTTAATAGTTGTGGCCAGCGTAACAGGACGGAGATGGGGCTACTGCCGAAGCAGCCAAGGGGCCTGGCGGGCCTCCTTTTCCTGCTGAGGCGGGGCCCCCTGCGGCGCTCTCCCTCCCTGTGAGGCCGCACCCCTGCCAGGGGCCAGCATGCCGGTGATGGTAGGAGCCATCCAGGGGCCACACAAGTGACAGGGCTGGGGACATGGGCTGCACCCCTGCCTGCTGCCGTTTTCCTTGCTGCAAAGCCCTCGGGAGGCGGCTGGGCTCAGCCTGAGCTCAGGGCCCTTCGGGAGCTGGTGGCGGGGGTGGGGTGGGCACTCACAGGTGGCGTGAGCTTTGTAGAGGCCCGGAGGCCCTGGCAGGGAAAGTGAGGGAGGCCCAAGAAGAGACGGAACCCTCCGCTCCGAGGATGGGCACCCTTCCTGGCCAGAGGCTTAATACCACCCCCCAGCCCCACTCCCTCCCAATCCCTGGGCAGCCCGCTCCGTCCTCCATAGATGAATCTGATCCCATATATTACGATAAACTGCATTTGCCTCTCCCCATAACCCCCACCCTCCCCCACCCTCGGCCAACAGCCCCCCACTTCCCCATCCTCTGGTAGTGGCAGGTGCCCCTCCTCAAGCAGTGCCATGTCCTGTCAGCAGCCAGCCGTCCTGGCACTGGCCCCAGGGCCCAGGGGATGCAGAGGGCGAGGCAGCGCTGCTACTCCAGGTAGATATCTTCTGTGGGGCAGGTGTACTCCACGAACTGCTTGTAGAACTGCTGGAACGCTCTCCTAGGAGGCAAGCAGACACACCAGAATGACTGGGGAGGAACAGGATCTCGACCCAGGGTTTTCACACTGGAGCCTCGGGGTACCCAGATGGGGCTGCGCCTCCCCCAGCCAGAGCTGCTCAGCTCTGTTCTTTGCACACAGTGTTTCCTGAGTGAGATTTCAACTGAAGAAAGTGCCCAGCAACCAAGAAGTTTGGACCTCAAGACCACCCAGCCCTCTCTCCAGGCCTCTGTGACCCAAGGATGCCATGCCGAGTGCCGGGGAGGACTGAGGGATGCTGCCAAGCATGAGGAACGTGTTCGGGGCCTGAGACCGGGGCTGGCTACAGGGCTGGGTGCTTGGCAGGATACACACACACACATACCCCACGGATTCTGCCAGGGCTTTGGTGGATTCTTCAGACACAAAGACATGGCAGGCAAACCGGTGGTCGGCAGGGTGCTTGGTGATGAACCCAAAATACCTGTGGGAGGACAGCAGTCTGTCTGGGCGGGACGGGGGCTCAGAACCCTCAGGCACACGCGTGGACCCACGCCCTGAATCACCACCCACGCCTTGACCTCTTCCCCGTCGTGTTCTTACTTGTTGTTCTTTGGATGGTATCCGCAGAAAGAGATGTTTTTTAACTGGAAAAAGTGGCTACATTTATTCCCCTACAGGAGGGAGGAGAGAAGAGGGTGGTCATCAGCCTGCAGGGGCACAGGTTGGAGGTCTGACGGGAGAGCGGGGCCAGGCCGGGGCAGTCACCTTGGCCTCCTGGGAGTCGTCAGCCTTGACGCCTATCTTCACGCCCCGCACACTGATCTCTAGGACGCAGCTGGAGGGCGGGTTAAAGTGCACGGTGAGCCGGCGGGTGGTGGCAATCTGTGGGTGAGGGATGGGAACATGAGGTGGTGGGTGGCCCTCTCCCCAGGAGAGGATGGGGACCGGGCTGGGGGTGGGCACCCTCCCCAGTGGAGCAGGTACCTTTTGCATAGCGGCACAAAGGACGTCATTGCCCTTGTGATAGGGAACCTGGACTGAGCCCAGGAACTTGACCCGGAACTGGTCCACCCAGTCGCTGTTTTTGGTCAGGGCTGGAAAGCAAGCGTGGAGTGAGGAGTGGCAGACCCAGCAGAGGAGGCACCACCCAGGGCTGCCTCGACTTGGTGGCCTCACTTTTCTCGATTGTGAAATGGACCTGAAGTCACCACTGCCCGGCCCCCTTCTGGGTGGTTGAGATCTGAAGCACAGGTCCGCCCGGCAGCAAATGGGGACCCAGTGGCACCAGGTGGGGGGAAGGAACACTACCTGCCATATGTTCAGGCTCCTTGGTGACCTCGATGGCGTAGTAGGCAGGAAAGATGCCCCGGGCACCCGTGCGCATGTTGTAGGCCTCGTACCAGTAGTCCTCAGCCTGCAACTCCACCAGCAGAGGGTCATCCACTTCCAGCTCAAGTTCGTCTTCATGTCGAGGCACAAACCTGATCCCAACAAGGAATTCACCACCCAGGCCCCTCCAGCCAGCCATCTGCTCCCCACCCTGAGGTCAGGGGGTTGCGTCGGCATCACTGGTTCAATAAACGTTTGCACAGCGTCCCATGTGCCTGTCACTCCCTGGGGGTGGGGGGGTGAGACCAAGGTCAATCAGACATGCATCTGCCATGGAGGAACTTGCAGCCCAGGGAGCAAGTGACCAGGGCCACTGATAAACTGTGAGAGGTCACAGGAAGCGAGTATTTTCCACATGGAGGAGGGTGAGGGGTAGTGGGTTTTGTGTGTGGTCAGGTGTCTGTTGGGCACCCTCCTGGGCCCCTGCCCCAGCCAGATTAGGTGCTCAGTCCTGGGCTCTGGGCAGCACAACACATTGCTCCGAAATCATCCACTCCGTCCCTGAACTCCGAGTTCCTAGAGGGTGGACACTGTCCACCTGGGGCTGAGTGGTGGGGTTGGGTCTAGGCCAGGGGTGACGGCAGAGGCAGGGAGGGTTTGGCCCCAGCTGCTGCCTGGCCAGCCCGGCCCTGGGGCTCTTACCGGAATACGGCCCGATGGCTCTGTTCCTGCTCCTCCCCGTTGATGACGCAGGAGAAGAGCCCGAAGGACTCCGCACCTGTAGATGAGGGGGGCGGGCTAGGAGAGGGTGGTCCCAGCTCCGGTTGAGGCTCGCGGGGCAGGTAGAGCGCTTGGTCCTAACGCATTGAACCAGATGGACCTGAGGCCACCTCCCGGGGACACCCTCACCCCGGTCCCCACATGGCTCCCTGCTGCCAACTTACTGGAGGAGCGAGAGCGGCCACTCATGAAGACGTTCAGGAACTTCTTGGAGAAGTGGACGTCGGGTTCATCGGGCGTGGAGTCCTCAGAGAGGCAGGCGGGGGGCCGAGGCCGGGGGGCCTCCTCGTACTCCTCCCCAATGGCCGACTCGTAGGGGGAGGAGGCAGAGGCGCAGTTGTCGTAGACGGTGGCCGAGTCGCTCTCGTCGCTGTAGTCGCCGAAGCATGGCCGCAGGCTCACCAGCTCCAGCTGTGCGTGCTCATCCACCACCAGCGTATACTTGACCGAGTCGTAGGACAGGGCGCTGGTGTCCGAGCTCAACGAGGCCCGTGGAGGCGGCGGCGGCTCGCCCAGGCTCCCCCGCCATCCTCCACCTGGCAGCTCGGCCCGCTCCGGGGACGACAAGCAGTCGAAGCCCTCGTCCTCCTCGCTGATGGAGGGGTGTGGCCGCCCTGCAGTTGCCGGGTAAGCGGCAGGGTCTGGGTCGGAGCTGACCGACATCCGGCTCTCAGCTGGCGGCAGGAAGGCGGAGTTGGGCTCTGCGGGGTCTGGGGGCCTCTGCACTGGTGTCAGGTAGATCTCCTCGGTGGCCTCCAGCCGCACATCCGCCTGGTAGTGGATGCGGTCTCGATGCGAATGGCCCCGGCCAGCCGGTGGAGCAGCAGGGGGGCCACCAGGAGGTGCCATCTGGGTGGCAGCGCTTCGGCGGCAAGGGCTGTCGGTGGAGGTGCCTCGATCCTTGGTGGGGGCGGGGCTGCTTGGGGGCGGCAGCTCATCGCTCAGGCAGATGTGCTCATGTGGAGGTGTCTGCTCCCCTGGAGAGCAGGCAGGGCAGTGCTGAAGGCAGGTGCCTGGCCCCTGACTTCGAGGCTACCTGCTCCCTCCACTCAGCATGTGGACACAGACACCAAGATAGAGCCTCCGGGGCAGTAGGCCTACGGCAGGCTCTGAGGCCAGTCCTCTCACGCCAGCCACAGCCGACAGCGGCTGGGCCTGCTCAGACCTGTGCGATCGGCAGTTCACCTCTACCCAGCAGGCTGGAGACTGCTGGTTTGCTCTCTGCAGTGGGGACTGAGGGCACGTGGGGGTCCAGGTAAGGGAAAGGGTCACGACTTACCTGTCTTCAGTGGTGAGGATGATCTCGACACCCGATCCTGCCAACTGTGCTTCTTGCCCAGGGAATTATTATTCAGTGTGTCCTGTGCAGGGAACAAAAGGCCCTTGTGACAGCAGCGCTCAACAGTGCCCGGCACAGGGAGGCCCTGGCCCTGCCCCCATCAGGCCATCCCTAGGCCATTTGCTGCTCCCCCCACCCCTTAATACTTGCCAAGGGCCTCACCCCCAACCCTCTGGAGCAGGCGGAAGGGGTGGCAAGTCACAGTCCTCCCAGCCAGGGCTATTGGTGCGAGACAGACCACCCCCTTGGCTCAGGGAAGCTGGCCAACCCTCAGGGGGATGCTCTCATCAGCCTCAACAAAGGTGGTGATGGCCAATGTGAATGGTGGTGAGTGGGGGGAGGGGCGGGGAGAAGCAAGAGCCATCCAGGGACAGAGCCAGACCGCCAGTCTCAGACATGGAGGGTTTACAAGGAAGATGCCCACTTCCAGCCCAACTCCCCTGGAGCTCAGGAGCCTATGGCCTAGGGAAGGGGCAGGGACATTCTAGGAGAGCCAGGAGGAAGGCTCTCCCCAGCAGCTCCCCTGGCTTGGGGGACTGGGATGAATCATACAAACGACGAATCCAGAACATGGTTCCTCCCCCCCCCGAGAGCACGTGACAGAGGAGTGACAGATGTAGTTGTCAGAGGCCTCCTTCCTGGATCTCGGGGCCACCCACCCCACATTCTCAGCCCCCTGGGACCCCTCTCCACGATGCCTACATACAAGGTCCCCTGCACACAACTTAGCCCCCTCCCCTGAGGACACCCTCACAGGCTCTCGCATGCATGAGTCTGGCTGCCAAAACCCACCCGAGAGGATCCTGGGAAAGGGACCAATCCTTTCCCTGCAGCCCCTGCACCCTCCACCAGCAGGCCCAGCTCCCTGAGCCGCTCCTCTGTACCTCTCCAGACTGGGCCTGGAAGACAATGGGCCCGGCCGGCTCTCCCCCACCCTATTCAACCTTCTTGGCATCCAGCCACCCAGTCCAGGGGCCCTAGGCCCCCAATCCAGCCAAGTAGCTCCACCTCCCATTTCTCTTCCCTGCCTTCTGGGAATCCCCAGCTGCCCACATTTCAAACTGGCTGCTGGTCCCCATCCCCAGCTCTTCACAATTTCCCATGACTTTCCCCCGAACTGACCACTTCACATGACTTTTTCTTCAGGCCCCGCTTCTGACCCACCTTCACCGGGAACCCCATATCCTTGCACACCCTCAAAGCCCTGTTCTCTTACTTCCCTACTTCTCTCTTCACCCGCATCCTTCCACTGCCCCTCTCAGCCCTTTCATTCCTTCAGCCTCTCCTCTCAAGGCTCCAAACCCTGCCAGCCCCGCTCGGCCCCTCTCACTTAGGACAGACTCTACTTGCCCTCAGCGACCACCTCCCCAGGGACCTCCCCCGTGGGAAGCTACGGAAGGTGTCAGCAGGCCCGAGACTTCTCCCTCCTCCGGACTGGCAAGTGACTCTTCCGCAGCCCCTCCTGCTCCCCGGCCCGTCCGGGCCTGGACCCTGAGACGGCCGGCGCCCCGAAGACCTCCCGGGGCACTGCCCCGGGGCACCGCCCCCTAAGCCCCGCCCCCAAGCCGCTGGCTCCTCACCTGAGACCGCGGCACCTGCGGGAAGAGGTTGAGCGTGGTGGGCCGCTTGGGCCGGTACGTATCCCCGCCGCCCGGGCCCTGGCCCTGACCCTGGCCGCGGGGCGCCGTCTCCTGGTGGGGCTCCGCCTCAGGCGGGTTCGCTCCCGGCCGCCGCGCAGCACGCTCCTCCTCGTCCTCCTCTTCGTCGTCCTCAGCGCCAGGGGTGTCCCCCGCCGCGTCGATCAGGTCCATCTGCAGCATCTCGGCCTGCAGCCGGCTCCCCCCGCCGCCGCCGCCGCCGCCGCCGCCGCCGCCGCCGCCGCTGCCGCTGCCCCCAGACAGCAGCCCGGCGCGTGGGGGCTGCTCGGCGCGGACAGAGGGGCGTCAGGGGGCGGGGAAGGGGCGGGGCCAAGGCCGCCGCGCACCACCCCCCCACGCGGGCGAGTCCATTCCGCGGCCGCAAAGAGGGGGACAGAGGGAACGGAGCAGGAGCCCCGCGAGAGGACCGTGCCCTCCCGCGCCTTCGAGAATGCGCGAGGCCGCCTCCTCCCCACGTCAGGCAGCGCCTTTTGCAGTCCACACTTCTCCCCTCCCCACGGTCCCCCCTTCCCGACTCTTTGCACCCTTCCGTTCCCTTGGCAACGGCCAGTGACCTCATCCGGGTAGTAAGCCGAGCCCAGAGTGAGGTCACCGCTGTTGCCATGGGGACGCAGGGTCGCCGAGGAGTTCGGGCCCCACAAGGGATGGGGACGGGGTTTTGAAGGGGGCAGGGAGGAAAACTGAGGAAACAGTCTCAGCCAGGAGGGCCTCAGTGCAGACAGGAGGACCTGAGCGCGACTGGAAGAGGGATGCTGAGGGGGAGGAGCAAGTGGCAGGCACCTGGACGAGGCAATTGCACCTCACCTTCCTCGGTCCTCAGGCTGAGGCCCCTCCAACCTGAGGTTTTCTCTCAGGCCAGCCTAACTTTGAGAACCCCGTTCAGAGCCCCGTTCTAGTTCCAGCTCTACCATTAACTCCCTGGCACCTTGGACAGATCCTCTGACTCTCCAATTTCCCCACCAGTTAACTGTCTCCCCACTTCCCTGAGAGGTGAGGACTCACTGGCAAGAGTACTTGATGGCCCCCTGGAGCTTGTCTAAGGCCCCACAGGGTACGCCCCGAGCTAGTACAGCCTCAGGGTCCTGCTCGTTGCAAGGACCACCCTCTCCAAGGATCTGCTTGTGCAAGTGGAAGTCGAGAAGCTATGTTAGTCCAGAATCAGTGGCCTCTGCCTCCAGCGCTTCCTGGCCTGGCCAGAGGGTGGCGGGTTGGAGTACAGGGTACTGGAGGGTTAGCCCCACCCCTTGGTTTCCTCTTGCCTGGCAGAACTTACAGAATCTCTGGGGGCAAAAGGAGATCAACATAGAGGCACCCCATCCCAGCTCACATGGCAGCTCTCCTTTGCTAACCATTCTCCCAACACCATGTCTACTTCGGCTACCCACCCTCTAGGGGGCTGAGAGAAGCTCTGGGCTCTGCAACCTAGCTCCGCACTTGCCTTCCGTCTCCTGGCTAGCGGCCCCTTCTTCCTGGGGGGGGGTGGGGTGGGTGGGAGGGAGGCCCAAGCAGGAGGGGATATAGGCATACATATAGCCGATTCACTTCATTTCACAGCAGAAACTAACACATCATTGTAAAGCAATCATACTCCAATTAAAAAAAGAAAAAAGACATAGGGGGATTCTTATCTGACTCAGTCTCTCCAGATGCTGGGGACCTCCTGGCAGGAGTCAGAACTTTGGGAGCCGAGAGAGCCATCGGTCCTATGACAAAGCCATGGGGCCCAAAGCAGCAGCAATGCTGGATTAACCTTCTAGAGGGACCTTTAGGACGGTGGGCCAGAGAGGGTCTTCGAGGCTGTGTGGTGTGTTTGGTGCAATGGTAGCCAAGGGAGTGCCCTGGCTCTTTTTTCCTGCCCCAAAGCACTGCAGATTCCACCAGACTCCACCCTGCTCTGCCTCAGGCCCTCTGCCAAGGCAGCTTTGGAAAGGATTTAGGGTAGTCCTGAGGCTTCCCTTAATTCTGGCCCTAACTGCTGCTGTCCTAGGTCTCAAGACTTCCTGCTCTCTCCCTTCTTGTGGGCAGTTGAAGGAGCTATCTCCTGCCTTAGCCCCTGGCAAAATAAATAAATAAATAATAAATTAAGAATCTGAGCACTCAAGATGTGCCAAGCATTGTACTGGATGTTTCCTGCATGTTATTGCATTTAATGAGGGTGCCACACAGACCCTGAAAGCCCCTCTAGATACGGGGACGCCTTCAGTCCTGTCCCTACCCATCCTGCCACTCCACTCAGGGAGCCCACCCTTACCCGTAAGGACAGGGTGTCTTTGCACTGCAGGCTGATGCCGCACTCATCGGTGATCTCGGAGAGGTCTTCATCCTCAAACTCCTCCAGGCTGATGTCATGGGTGAGCCTGGTGGGGACAAGAAGCCAAAGTTACCACTCAGGGGATTGCTGCCATCGGGCCGAGGCCCCCTGATGCCTCCCTAGTACCTCTTCCAAGGGGCAGCCCCTCGAAGGCCCATCACAACCCCCAAAGGATGGGACCTGGGGTCTACCTCTGCCAGTGCAAGGGGTACTGAACAGGCAGGGAAAGAGTTTGGGGCTCATGTCAAAAGGCAGGCCTCCTAGGATGACAGTGGAAGGGGAGGCTCCAGGTTACCCCAGCTCTTCCCAGCTGGGAGTTGTCCACCCTGCTGCCAATCAGGAGGCCATGCCTAGAAGGCCCAGCTGGTCAGAGCCTTGGCTCTGCCAGAGAAACGGCTCCCAGGGTCGAGGCAGGTGCTAAGGCCAGTTCACCCATGGAAGAGGCAGAGAGTTGAGAAGAGACTCCAAGGGATGCCTGGAGCGGGGCTCCCTGTGCACGGCAGTGACAAAACCCCCAAGGTGCTGGCAGAGGCCCCACCCCAGCCTCCGAGGAGAGCTCCATGTCCCCAGCCCAGGAAGTCCCATGCCTCGTAAGCCCTGGGAGCAAGTGCAGGGGAGTCTGGTGTCAGTCTAGTTTCAGCCTCTTCTAGGAGAGACCATGCCCCTGTTCTGTGTCCTTGGTCTCATCAATTCGAACACAAAATCCTCTTGCCTGGCATGTGGGCCCCGAACAGGAGGCCGCCCAGCTGGGGGCAGGGACAGGGGGATGTGTCCTGAACGCAGGAAGCAGATCAAAGCACTTCAGCGAGGGAACGCTAACTGGCTGTGTTAGAACCCTCTCCCCCCAGGCCAACCCTGGGCCCCAACCCCAGACCGCAGGACTGTGCCATCCCCTGAGGTGCCTGCTGGTCCCCTCCCTGCTCAGCCCCTGCCCCGGGGACCCTGCCTGGTTTGGTGTGGGTGGGACATTGGGAGAATTCTGCTAATGAAGTTGGGGAGAATTCTGAGTCTTTTCTTCAGTAAGACCAAGAGACGGAGGCATAGAGAATGGAGACCCACTAGTCCAAGGTCACCCAGGAGAGGCGGTGGGCTCAGCCCCAGGGGGATCCTAGGAGGCCACACCCTCTGCCTCTCACCTCAACCAGACCAAAAGGAGACCTGCAGCTCCATGGAGCTGCCCCAGTACTTCCCCTCCCCCACACCGGTCCCCACACCCCTACCAGCTCTCCCACTGATCCTCCAACCAGCTGTCATTGTCTGGGCTGGAATCCATCTTCAGCACCAGCTGCATGGAGAGCCCAGCCCGGCTGGGGGGCTGCGGGGCCCCGGGGCCGCCCTCTCATGCCCAGAAGGGTGGAGGTGCCAGGGCTCCGGACAGGGCTGGGGCCTCGGGCCTCCACCGCCTGGGTCTGCCTTTCTGAGTCCAGCCCGCTGCAGAAGGCTGGGGAGCTCATTAAAAATAGATGGGCTGGGAGAAGAGGCAGCGGCTGCCGACCCGGCCCCGGTCCCAGCTCTTCCCAGCCAACCCTCGGCTGCAGGCAGCTTCCTCCCCGGGCCCTTCGCGCTGCCGCCGCCGTCAGCCTCCCCGCCGCGGGATCAGGTTACTGCAATCGATGCCACGGCTCCACCTGCCCTTCCAATGCCCCTGTCGGGGGCTGGGGTGGCCCCCCTCCCTGGCCCAGGCTTGTAAGCAGACAGCAGAAATCTGGGATGTTTCCCCGCAAAAGCCAGCCCCTGATCTGCTTTAAAGGGCCAGCACCACAATTAGGGCTCCTGGTAGCAAGATGGAGGGGCTTCCAAAATCCTCCACAAATGGACGCTCCATCCGCACAGCTATTCGCTCACCCCCATACCTCATCAGAGAGGTTTCTTCACACAGCGCTGCCTGGGGTGGGTCTGGGCTGCCTCTATTGCCCACCTGGGTGGCCCTCCCCAGGGCTCCATCCTTCAGTACCCATCCAGGAAGTGCCTATGGGCACCGGAGGCGCCACAGCCAGGGCTAAGGCCAGGTCGTATGTGGATATCTCACAGCAGGGCAGGAAGGGCAGCGGGGGAGCTAATGAGCCTCCTGGCACTGCGGGGTGGCGTAAGCAGAAGCTGGAAGGTCCCCGGAGAAACAGCGGGGGTGGCGGGGGCGGGGAGCTGGACGGACATCGTGCTCTTTAAGGCCTCTCCTGACCTGGAGCCCGAGGGTGGTAGGTTTCCAGGGCTGGGGGAGGGTGTGGTGTGGAAGTAGGGGTAGGGTGGGGAGGACAGCCCAGCCCAGAAGCCAGAGCAGCACAGGGCGGCATCTCTGGCCCTGGGATGAGAACCCAGGGGCGGGCACTAAGCAAATGGTTAATATACACGCTAGCTGCCTGGCCAGTCACAGAGAAGTCACTCCTGGGACTCGGTCAGCACCAGGCAGCTGCAGGACCACTGGGTGTCTAACCCAGAGGTGCCCTCAGACGCCCCCTGCTCTGCGGGTGACCTCTGCACACATCTGCATCTCCTCGTCCTCACGGCCCAGCCTGGTCTAGCTCCTGCCTCTGCAGTCCCAGACCCCCGCACTGGCCTGCCTGCCTCAGTTTCCCCATGCCAGCACCGTCCCACCCCACCCGCCACTATCAGGAGGAGCTGTCCGAAATGCCGCCCTTTCGCCCCCGACTCAAAACCCTCCAAGATGCCCTGCTAGTGGCCGACTCCTCGGCCTGGCATCAAGATCTGCAGCTCCCTACGCGACTGCCTGCCTCTGGCGCCCGCCTCCCCAGTGTCTAACCCAGCGCTTGGATGGAGCACATGGCAGGCTCTCAACCTGTGCTTGTTGGTAGAAGGCTCAGTTAAGCCTGCTCCTCCAGGAAGCCCTCCTGGCCCCCTGTGTCAGTGCCTTACAGCCCTCCGGGCAGCACTCACTGGTCCCGTCATTCCCCTTGCTCGTGATTGGCATCACCCTCTGCGTGGAGGCGAGGCAGTGTTGGGGAGCAGACAGGACGAGGCCTGCATCAGACGCCCTCCCTCCCCTCTCAGGAGGCTCCAAAGATAGATGGAGCTCACACCCTGCCCCCACCCTGCACCCAGCCGGTGGTGAATAAAGGTCCCCTCCCTCCCACTGAGGTCTGGAGGGCAGAGCTGGTGAGGTCATCTTGCATACACCAGGCACCCAGTGCGTGTCTGCTAGATGTCCGTCAAGGACAACCTCAGCCCCCACGGGCTCCTCTCAAACCAAAGTGTTCAGGGCAGACCTGCAGGGTCTGGCTTGGACCTGGGCTGGGGCTTCTCAGCTCATCTCTACACACCTGATCTCAGCATCACCCGATATTCCCACTTCCTGGGACAGCAGGTCTGGGGGCAGGCAGGGACAGCTGTGTCAGATGAGGAATGAGGTTAACTGAGGGCAGTGGTGGAAAGAGCACTGGGCTGGGGCTCAAAAGCCTGCACTTGGGACTTCCCTGGTGGTCCAGCGGTTAGGCCTCTGAGTTTCCACTGCAGGGGGCATGGGTTCGATCCCTGGTTGGGGAACTAAGATCCCACATGCAAGCGCGGCACAGCCAAAAAAAAAAAAAAACCTGCACTTGATCCCTGGCTCTGGTGGGGTGGGTTAAGGGAGCTCCTTAATCTTATTTTTTTCTCATAAGCAGGCAAGATGGTGGAATGGCCGCCATATCAGGCTCGGAGGCAGGAGGCCTGAGATCAAATCCTGATTCCTTCGCTTATGAGAAGCAGCTGCCCCGTCTCCTGAGCAGCTGCCGTGCCCTGGCCACCAAACTTCTTTATGCTCTGCATCTCCCTGCATCCTCACTCCAGCCTTGGAAGAGGGTTTTTATTCTGTCCATTTTACAGATGAGGAGCACTAAGGCTCAGACTTAAGATGCCATAGGTCCGCCGTTTCCCCATATATAAAATGAACCCTCCCCATGTCTGGGTGCTGGTAAATTTAACTGAGTGGAGTGTTTGTGAATTGCAAGGTGCTGTCAGGAGGTCACAACCAAGGATCAAGGGGCTTTACTGATTATGGAGTCCCCTTTGCAAGTCATACTCCTCCCACCTCCCATCCCCCAGCCCCAGCCCCAGCCTTAGCCCTGCCCTTTCCTCTTGCTTTTCCAGACACCAGGTGTTCTGGGTCTCTCCGATGAAGCCCTGGGATACCCTTCATGGAGGGAAAACTAAACAGACACTTTGTCCCTCCAAGCTCAAGAAGGGCAACTATGGGGAGGAAGGAAAAGATGGAAGGGAAGAGGGAGGAGGGGAAGGAAGGAAGGGAGGAAGGGAGGAAGGGAGGAAGGGAGGAAGGGAGGAAGGGAGGAAGG